>NW_027250221.1:0-34196 GCF_030848795.1 Temnothorax nylanderi | reverse complement strand
TTAAATTTAATATATTTCAGTTTAAATAAATAAAGAGATATATCTATGTTATGTAATCACACATACTATTATCTTTATTATTAATTTTATTCCTTCTAACCTTTGTTGACTGTTCTTTTAAAAACTGTTTCCTTTTCTCTATAAAAACACATCTTGCACCAACGGTAGGTATTAATTCAAATAATGTTTGTTCCGAAATACTTAACAATAATGAAGGGCTTATTTCTTGTTCTATAAGATTAAAATCAATTTTTTATACACTACATATTACTCTTACAACATTGATGACACGTAATGTTTACCAATTTTAACAAGTACATTATATATGCAGTATATCCTATTTTCCAAATATACGAGAAAAGAATTTTGAAGTTAACATACCCAAAAATTTAGATGTCCACTTTTCCAGACCCCATTCTTTTAATGTTTTAATAATAAATTCGTCGTCGCTCATTTTATGCTACGTTGCATACAGTTGACAAAATCAGCATAATACGGAGAAAGGCACACAACGCTCAGTTCACCTTCCAGGTTTGTATCGCAGAAGAACAGCCTGAAATAGTTTCAGGATAAAATAAATTAAAATGCAATGCAATGAGACACACAATAAAGAAATAGGTTATAGAATGCAAGTATTAAAATAAATCCTAAAAATAAAGGCAATAATATAATATAAAATACGCACGCAACGGTTGTACACAATACAGTAACCGACGCGACGATGGGGTAAGTCGAGGCGAGGTGAAATTGCTGACGATGAATGTAAACAATTGTAAGAACTTCGAATCGCGTCTAGGCGGCGAGACGCCCCGGTCATGACGGAACACACGATAATATTCAATAAAACGAAGTAATTACACTAGCGCAATAACACACGGCCATAGTCGTCGCGTGCCCGATAGAGTGACTCTATAATAAAGAACACACTTGTCGCGAAAGAGATTTATCCGAATGACTTCGGACGTGCTCGAAAGAGCAAGCAATTGCGTGGTACACGCTTATCCGATAAATCGGATAGATGATAAACAGAGTACTTACCGTTCGTTGCCAGATCGTCAAGGACGATGACGACAAGGGATCCCAGCACGGGATGCTCTGTCCGAGTCCGTCACCTGAGAGGAACAGCGTCGTGCAGCGTCTATATATGAAAGACGTCGGCTTAGATGGAAGGTCCTGTCTCCTAGATGCTGGCGTCCGACGTGGGGCTGCAACGCCGAGGCCTCGCTGGCCCGCACGCAATAAGTTCGCTCGACGAATGTCGCGCACCGTATACGTTAATAATAATGAATAGCAAATGACACTAGTCGCGTAAATTATTAAACAACGTTCTTAATCGTACACTACCGAATGTACTTAGAAACGAAAGATCACTGAGCTATCGACTGATATAAGATATCGCAAGCTCGAACAAAGAAAGCAGAGACTAGATCTCGCGTGTTGTCGCTTTTGCGTGTTTCGACCGACTCCGCAATTTTACGCGTTGTTGCGAGAATCGTGTCGCGAGCCGGTAAAACGAAAGACGATCGGGCTCGGCCCCCCTCGCCGCGCTCGCCGCGTCGCTGTCGCTGTCGCTATCCGGGATTGCTTCGCGAGCGTGCTATTTTTCAAACAGAAACAATTTCACAAAGGACACGGTATAAACTCTTTTATACCGATAATATCACATGCATCCAGCAATTATCATAAAACTCATACTTACGAAGATGTTTTCATTAAACACGAAACAATCTCACTATTCTCACTGCACGTACATGAAGTTATAATCTCACAACAATAAGTCTCACTTATAAGTCTCAATAGGCATCACGCAGAGCCAGAAGAAAAATAAAATGGCATGCAGAAACGCGGGCTAACCACGCTATTATCTGATACCGTTTGTTTCCAGCACCATCTAGACGTGAACAACAGCGCCCTTGTGTATAAAATATACCAAATCATTTGGCTAGAAGGACAAGGCAGTTTTGTTAAAACTACTATAATGTTTTGTTAATATATAAAATAGTGTATAAAATCTAAATTTTAATGCATAGAAAGACGAAATTGTACTTATTGGGCATTATTTTAGCTAATGTAACAGAAGATTTCATTATTATGTAGTTTCTGCGGGGTAAAGTAACTAAAATGCTTAATTGTTGTATGTGAGGTCTAAGAACAAAATCATTTGGTCCACAGAACAAATCAGAAAAGTGTATTTAGCAGAAATAACTAAATATTTTGTTATGGAAAACAAGATATTTGGTTGCTGTTAAAAAATGTCTTAACTAAACGGTTTGGTTGGAGACACAAATTTATTTTTCCTAGTGTAGCTTTTCGAGAGCATCGCGGGAATTTAATTGATAAATTTTGGAAGTTTAGAATTGAATAATATTATAGAATTTTTCGCACATCTTTTTAAATCAAAGTATGTTACATCTTTGCCCTTTTTCTCTTACATGTGCTTTATTCTTGTTTCTTAGTTACCTCATATCTCTTCCGATTTCCGCTGATATTATTGGCGATACGTTTAAAACAACCTGGCTTCGAAACGCGGATCTAGCTCGCGGCTGGGCGGGGTTCGAAGGAGGCGCAGAGGAACAGACGCGCGGTGTGTGAGATCGTGATAATTCGGTTGCATGTCAGCGCATGTCACGCTTTCTATAAAATAATCGCCTAAATAATTTCGCTTTAAGGGAATAACTATCGGCACGTTATAGCATGGATCTTTCGTTACATTCCGAAAGTTCGCTAATTGTTAGCAACAACACAGCCACGGTCGACCGGTCGCATAAACAAAGTCGAACGACGACGCTCTCACAAAAGAAAGATCCCTGCTATAAACAAAACAGTTGAAACCATGTAACGACCCCGCCGGGGCGTCACGTGAAAACGGTGACGTCGGTTCTATGACGTAGGGCTCCGATGGCCAATCACCCTCCCGAAACTGGTGGTACCCAGCCTGGAGGGAGTTTCGCCTCGGAGGTGATAAAGGAATCGCCGCTGCGCCGCGGAATCGATTTTGCTCGCAGATCACCGCTAGTACACCGCTTTTCTATACCGCTTTGCTATACCGCCGCCGTTTCGCACTCGCTTGCTTAACTGCTTCTCGCTGCTCTCGCCGTGCTCAACTCTGTGCGCGCTCACGGCACTTGCCTAAAAGTAACCTTTGTTAACTGTACATATTTGACATTATAAACGCTATTTTCTCTGTACTTGCTGTGTCTTCTCTTGTGGTTGTCTTTACCTCGCGCTATCCCGCGCTACCGCGTGCTCTCGAACACGCGGCGAGGTTGGCAAAATGAAGCGTATTCCCAGGTGTAACAAAAGAACAAGATTTTATTCGATAACAAATATTCGCGGTATTTACAGCGGATTGATATGGATTTGATAACAAATGCTCGCGATATTTACAATGGTTCGGGGTGCGCGAGATACAATGATCGGCGTGCCGCGGGCGGCGCGAAGTAAAGCGCGGTGCGCACGGGGCGCGGATACGGCGACGAGATCGCGGTAATTCGGCGCGTTAGGCGGCAGGATAGCTCTGCCGCGAGTCCGGCCACCGAGAAGCGCTCGGTGGAGGCAGAGTACAGAGGCTCTACCCCCGAGGCAGGCTACAAGCGTCTAGAGACGGGGCGGTATCCGGCGAGAAGCGCTCGGTGGAGGCAGAGAAGCGCTCTGCCCCCGTTCGGATAACTCCGTGTGCAAGGAAGCCGGTCGTGTACCGAAAATCGCTCGGTAAAGACAGAGTATGCCAGAGGCTCTCTACCTTCGTTCTGACTAGCGGGTGCGGGAGTTCAGGATCGGTACGGTCGGTGAGCGTGGTGATCAGGACAATCGCGCATCGCCTAGCAAATGCTCGCCTTATATACACGTCGCGGCGGCGTTACGCAGTGGCGGGGGTAGCGGCGGCAATCGCGAGCGCCGGGACGGTGCAGTGGGATGGTCGGTAGTTACGGCGTTCCGACGCCGCGATTGCGTTCGGCGGTCTTCGGTCGCTGTCGGCACCGCTCGGCGCGTCGAGGCGGTTGCCGCGGTAAGTCCGTTTGCGGACTTCCTAACGTTACAATGAAAGCGTTTAAAATAAGGTGGGCACACCGTGCCCGTTCCTCGCCCGGCGGACGGTCGGCCGGGCGGCATCGGCAAGGTGTTAGGCCGGAACGATGCATTTTAGGGGTGCATCGTTACATCACCCCCCTCCTTGGAAAAGCGCGAATTTGGCGCTCTACGGCTTCGGCTTTATTTCGCGGATGGTTCGGACGGAGCCGGTCGCATTAAAGCGAATGTGCTACCGTTTGCCTCCCGACCGCATCTTGTGTTGCCGGGAGACGTGCGCGTGGAAGTGGGGCACCCACACTATGTGCCCGGGCTCTACTTCTACCGGGATCGGGGGCGGTAATCGGGATCCCTCGGCTCGCAGGGGTTGCGTGTCGGCCTTAGCTGGTTGTGGCGGCGGAGGCGCAGGTTGGTCGACCCTCGTTGCGGCTGGCTCTGGCGGAGGCGGCGCGGGGATCCCCGCCGGTGCTGGCGGTGGCGCCGGGGGCTCGGTCGTTGGCCGCCCCGATAAGATTGTAAGACGGAGGTTGGTTTTCTCGTTGCCGGTGATCCGTGGCTTCGGCCGGTTTAGTGGAGGCGGCGGGGTGGTGAGCCACTCCAATTTTCGCCGGTGTTGCTCGTCCGAACGCTGCACCGCGTAGCCGATTGTCGGCACATGTTTGTGTGTCGGCGGTGCGACTGCGGGCTTGGCGACGGCGGCGGTGGCGGCGGTGGCGGCGACGGCGGCGGGTCCCTTCTTGAAGAGCCTCGTCCAGGTGGTGCCGAATCCTGGGTAGACCGGATCGTACTCCACCGGCTCTGCCAGGATCTTCTCTATTTCGGCGAGGATATCGCTCTCCATAGACTTGCTCGGTTCGGTTTCCATGGCTCGTCTGTGAGCTTTCGTTCTTGGTGTCGGTATTTATTTGTTAATAATTACGGAATGGGGCCATTATTTTGCCTAAGTTTCGGCTTCGTCGTCGTCCTCCGACTTTGTCCCGTCGTTGTTGTTATCCTCGTTATCGACGTCGCTGTTTTCGCCGGCGTCGGTTTTGGCGTCGCTTTCGCTGTCGGTGTTTTCGGTCGCAGGGGAGGGGGCCGCTTTTAAATCTTGCACGTGGATGTGGCGGCTCCATTTGCCGCTTCGGTCGCGTAGATCGACGATTACTGGCGATATTATTCGGCGCACCTCGAGGGGCCCGCGGAACTTGGGCGCGAGCTTTGCGTTAAACGCGGCGGCTTTGTTGGAAAGTGGGTATTCGCGTTTCCACACCCACTCCCCGACTTTCGGTGCCCATTGACGGCGTCGTAAGTTGTAATATTTTTCCTGCCTCTGAAAAGCGCGCGCCAAATGTATCCGTACGAGTTCATAAGCCTCTTCGAGGTGCCATCTGTTTCGTCAGGCGGGGCGGCGTCGGTATTTGGTGCGGCCGCTCGGTTGAGTGGGGAGGTTGGTTCGCGGCCGAAAATTAGATACGCGGGGGTGTAGCCCGTGGCTTCATGGTGAGCCGTATTGTAGGCGAACTGGAGTTCGGGGATGCGCTCATCCCAGTTACGATGATTCCGGTCGACGTATTGGGATATCATTGTCTTTACAATCCGGTTTGTACGCTCGACCGGGTTGCAATGCGGCGCGTGGACCGGTGCGTACACGTGTCGTGTGTTATGCGCGGCGAGCATCTTTTCCAATTTGCTGGAACGGAGTTGCGTACCGTTATCGGACAATATCGAGTCCGGACAGCCGTGGCGGAACACGATTGCTTCGGCGATGTGCGTGGTTACGGCCGAAGCGGTGGCGCGACGCAGGGGGCGAATCTCCAGCCATTTGGAGAAGCGGTCCTGCATCGTCAGGAGCCACGTATGGCCCTGCTTCGATCGTGGCAGCGGTCCGATTAGGTCGAGCGTGACCTGCTGCCACGGGCGGGTGACGGAGGTGGCGTGCAGCGTTCCCGCCGGTCGGGCTTGTGCGACCTTGTGTCCTAGGCACTGGGGGCAATTTCGGACGTAGTTCGCGATTTCCCGGAACATGCCGGCCCAGTAATATATCCGGGCGATGCGCGCTATTGTCTTCGCGATCCCGAGATGTCCGGCGGTGGGAGCGTCGTGGTTCTGGTGGAGGATGTCGAGGCGTTGTTCTTTGGCCACGCATGCCTTCCACTGATTTTCGGGCGGGGTTTCGTTAAAACTTAGATCATGAAGTACGTGTCGGTACAACTTCCCATCTCGGATGTCGTAGTCGGGGTGGTCCCGGGGGTTTTCTTGCGCGGCCCGTAACATTCGGCGGTACCACGAACAGCGGGGCGGTGTCGTGACGGCGGCGGTGGTGGGTTGACGCGACAAGGCGTCCGCGACTCGGTTGAGGGCCCCCTTCCGGTATTTAATCTCGAGATCGTGTTGTTGGAGCTCGAATGCCCATCGGCCTAGCCTGCCGGTCGGGGCGTCTAACTTTTGCAGCCACCGTAGGGACTGGTGATCGGTGATGACGGTGAAGGGGTATCCTTCGATGTATTCGCGCATCCGGCGGATCCCCCAGATTACCGCTAGACATTCGAGCTCGGTCGCGCTATAGTTTCGTTCGGCCTGGTTCAACGTGCGACTCGCGTATGCGATTACCCTTTCCCCCTCTGGGAAATTCTGCGTGAGTACGGCCCCGAGGCCGGTTGCGCTGGCGTCGGTCTGCAGAATAAATCGCCGTGCAAAATCGGGGCAGGCGAGGACCGGCGCGGAGGTCAGGGTGCCTTTCAACTTCTCGAACGCGGTGTCTTCCTCTTCCCCCCAGTTCCAGCGGGCGTGTTTTCGCGTGAGAGCGGTGAGCGGTGCGGCGACTGTCGCGAAATCTTGAATGAATCGCCGGTACCACGAAGCTACCCCCAGGAATTGCCGTACTTGTTTGACTGTCTGCGGTCGAGGCCACTGGGCGACTGCCCGGACCTTCTCTGGGTTGGTACGGATCCCCTCGCGGTCGACTATGTGCCCGAGGTACGGCAGGCGGTCCACGCAAAATTTGCATTTGGCTGGGTTGAGCCGCAAGTTCGCGGCGCGGAGGCGGCGGAAAACTTCGCGCAGTACGCGGAGATGTTCCTCAAACGTTTTCGTGATTATAATTATATTGTCGAGGTACACGAATACGTGTGGCTCGAGCTCCGGCCCGAGCACGGTATCCAGCAGCCGCTGGAACGTCGCGGGGGCGGAATGTAGGCCGAACGGCATGACGCGGAAGTAGTAGAGCCCTTTCCCGGGTACGGTGAACGCGGAGATCGGTCGGCTTGCCGGGGTGAGGGAAACCTGTCAGTACCCGCTCTTGAGGTCAAGCGTGGTCAGGTATCTGGCCCCTCGCAATTTGTCGAGCGTCGCGGTGATTTGGGGAAGGGGGTACGCGTCGGTCTCGGTCGCGTCGTTCACTCGGCGGAAATCTATGCAGAACCGGTGGCTCCCGTCTTTCTTTCGCACTACGACGACCGGGGAGCTCCAGGCGCTGTTGGAGCGCTCGATTACCCCCTCTCTCTCCATTTTTTCAACTTCGGCGTTAATTATGGCCTGCATAGCCGGGTTCCGCGGCCGATAGCGTTGTTTAATAGGCTCGGTATTGTCTTTTACGCGTATATGGTGGGTGGCCTTGTCGGTCGGTCCAGTTATCTGGTCGAAGAGGGGAAGTTCCTCCGCGAGGAACGCTCGGAGCCTCTACTCTTCGGTTGGGGTTCGCGGGTCGATGCCCTCGGTCATCGCGGTGGCGGGTGTCTGGCTGCGGTGGCTCGTGGTGTCCGGCGCGGGAATGGCGTGGCCTAGTTTGGCCCAAAAATCCACCCCGAGTAACATCGCGTTTTTCAGGTTCGGCATGATCGTAAACGAGTGCCAGACGGTTTTGCCGGCAGTCTGAATCGGCAACCGGACGCGGCCAGGAAGCGTTATTAGTTGCCCGTTGGCTAACTGGACTTGCCCTTCGTCCGGTGTTACGGGGAAGCCGAGGGTTTGCGCGAGCTGGGCGGTGTGCTCGTTGACAAACGATATGTCTGAGCCAGTGTCCAACAGGGCGTCCGGTGTTACGGGGGGTCACGCCCCCCCGCCAGCAACGCCAGCAGCACTCGCTTCGATTGTACACGGCGGCGGTGACGGGGGGGGTCGGTGGCGGCGCTTTTCGCGACGGTGCGCTTTTTACGGTTTTGCTGCAATCGCTCGAACTCGCCTGCTCGTTGCTGCAGCTCCCGAGGGTTGCGGACGTCGCTTCGCCAGATACGGTTTTGATAATCGGGATGCATGTTTTCGTAGAGCTGCTCGACCTGCTCTTCGGTCGAGTAGCCCCCTGCCCTACGCATGAGGGCCAGCATTTGTGTCGCGTATTTCACATACGGTTCCCCTTCTTTTTGTACGCGGTCGCGAATTTCGTTTACCAGTTGCAGTCGGTATCGTCGCGGCAGGAATGTTTCTTTAAAATCGGCTATAAATTCTGCCCAGCGAGTCCAGTTTTCGCGGTAATTTCGGCACCACAGCAGCGCGTCCTCTCGGAGTAATTCGGGCAAGCCGCGTAGCCAATGAGCGTCGGAAAACTCGTAGGCGGCCCGCAGTTCGTCGAGTCGTTCCAGAAATGCTCACGGGTCCTTCCCTTCGAAATGTAATCCCCACTTCCGCATTTGGTTCATGATTTGCGTGGACGGGTTACTCGGGGGGTCGGCGTGTATTACCGTCACCGGTGTTAACGGGGGGTCCGCGGGTAATGTTAGGGCCGGAGGGCGGAGGGTTTTGCGTGCTTCGAACATCTCGGGGTTTTCGTCGATGAATTTACTTAACCGTTTCCGGAGATCGTCGAGATTGCCCTCGGTGTCGAGTCTGAGTGAGTTTAGTTCGGTTATCAAGTCGGGCTTACTTAGCCTATAGAAATATTCCTTCATTTTGCCGGTTCCCTGGGTCTGTTTCTTACGGTCGAGTCCCTGTTCGGGCGCCATAAAACAACCTGGCTTCGAAACGCGGATCTAGCTCGCGGCTGGGCGGGGTTCGAAGGAGGCGCAGAGGAACAGACGCGAGGCGAGGTTGGCAAAATGAAGCGTATTCCCAGGTGTAACAAAAGAACAAGATTTTATTCGATAACAAATATTCGCGGTATTTACAGCGGATTGATATGGATTTGATAACAAATCCTCGCGATATTTACAATGGTTCGGGGTGCGCGAGATACAATGATCGGCGTGCCGCGGGCGGCGCGAAGTAAAGCGCGGTGCGCACGGGGCGCGGATACGGCGACGAGATCGCGGTAATTCGGCGCGTTAGGCGGCAGGATAGCTCTGCCGCGAGTCCGGCCACCGAGAAGCGCTCGGTGGAGGCAGAGTACAGAGGCTCTACCCCCGAGGCAGGCTACAAGCGTCTAGAGACGGGGCGGTATCCGGCGAGAAGCGCTCGGTGGAGGCAGAGAAGCGCTCTGCCCCCGTTCGGATAACTCCATGTGCAAGGAAGCCGGTCGTGTACCGAGAATCGCTCGGTGAAGACAGAGTATGCCAGAGGCTCTCTACCTTCGTTCTGACTAGCGGGTGCGTTGTGTAAGAAAGCTGGTCATGTTTCGAAAATCGCTCGGTAAAGACAGAGTATGCCAGAGGCTCTCTACCTTCGTTCTGACTAGCGGGTGCGGGAGTTCAGGATCGGTACGGTCGGTGAGCGTGGTGATCAGGACAATCGCGCATCGCCTAGCAAATGCTCGCCTTATATACACGTCGCGGCGGCGTTACGCAGTGGCGGGGGTAGCGGCGGCAATCGCGAGCGCCGGGACGGTGCAGTGGGATGGTCGGTAGTTACGGCGTTCCGACGCCGCGATTGCGTTCGGCGGTCTTCGGTCGCTGTCGGCACCGCTCGGCGCGTCGAGGCGGTTGCCGCGGTAAGTCCGTTTGCGGACTTCCTAACGTTACAATGAAAGCGTTTAAAATAAGGTGGGCACACCGTGCCCGTTCCTCGCCCGGCGGACGGTCGGCCGGGCGGCATCGGCAAGGTGTTAGGCCGGAACGATGCATTTTAGGGGTGCATCGTTACACGTTGATACTTCTTATTGTCTTTTACGGTCAGTTGCTTTTCACGTTGATGACGCGTTGCCTTGATACTGAAGGCAGACGACGATGTCATACGTTCGGCAGGTTACCTTATTTCGCTTCCTCCGTCCGTTTCGCTCGAGCTCATTTAATAGACCTGTTTCATAGATTTGTGTCATCAACTTCCCGTCGACTTCCCGTCGACCCTATACGCGACTCTTCACATCTTCTTCAAGACTTCTGTCTTGGTGATGAAGCGCCACGAGAAAGTTATCTGATCTCTTCGAGACTCTTGTTGCAAACTAACGATTCGCAAAATGTATCGCGCCGGTACTCTCTAAAAGAGAATCAGTGTATTTTCACTGGGAAACAGTAAATAGTCATTGATTGAAGCAGTTATAAGTATACCACTGAGAATCAGTGACATTTCACTGAAAGAATTAGTTATTAATATTGACTGTTTCAATCAGTAATATTGGACTATTAGAAACAGTGACTTGGAGCAGCAAAATCAGTAATGTTAGCTGATTAAATCAGTAATATTGACTGTTTTACTCAGTAATATTGGACTACTGGAAACAGAGTGACTTTGAACAGCAAAATCAGTAATGCAAGCTGATTAAATCAGTAAATGTCCCAGCAGTAACAAAGAGTAATAACCTTAATACATGTTATAATTTTCTATTCAACAATGTAACTGTTACGTACAATATGTTTTGTAGTTTACAATTATATTGTTGAATAGGAAATTATAATATTGAGGTTATATTACTGTTAGTTGGAGTTTTCTAGATGTTATGTTGTACAAGGAAAAGGAAAAAGTGGTAGGTTGATATTAATACATAGGTTGATATTAAAACAATAAAATTCGTATATTTATTGATTTAATATAATTTATTAATGTAAGTTATACATATTATAAAATAATTCTAAAAGTAATGAAATTAATGACATATTAATAGTTTAAAATAAATTGTGAGAATTAAAAACAAACTGTTTACAGAATGAAATCAATTAAAAATTAAACATAAGAATGATCAGAAGGTGGGTTTGGGGATGGGCGCGTTTCACAATCCCTCAAGAGCGAAATACAGCGAGGAAACGAAAAATCTTATTAAGCGTACGTAAACAATAATAACCAATATTCGACGCGTGTTAAATATATTGAGCTTTGCGCAAAGAATCCTGTTTTTTACACAATTTTTAACGCGTCTCTTTAACTAATCTAATAAATATTAAATATTAGTGTTAATGAAGGAATCCAAGCTAACAATGTCATGCAAAGAAAAACGATCCAGGAAGCGGTAGACAAGGGTGAGTCTTTACCACCTTTCATCGACAGAACGAAAAAAGCGAAAGATAAAGCCGAAGATTATCAAGTAAATATCGCAATAAAAAAATCTCTAGAAAATGATTTCAAGATAATATTCTGTAGCTTTTTGCGCTAGGTTACATTTTCTAGTGCTTGGAGGAGGCGTTCGCAGGATACGATTAGAAGCAGCGGTGCTTACGAGAGAGAACAATACAGGAGGACAGCGCCCTTACGTAATAATTAGAAATAATATTACTTTATTCAAGATAGTAGCCGGAAATATAAAACGCGCATTGAATGATATGAATTAGATATAGATATTATGCAATATTATCCAGTGTAATATTAGAAATATTAATATGAGTAGAAGACACCAAAGTATGTTGTACTTTACCCGATATTTTAAAACAATAGTTTTCTAAGAAATCAAAAAAATATACTAATGTTTCTGGATACTTAACGTCAAAAACATAATATGTTTTGACCAATAAATCAAGTGCCATGATAGGCGAGTTCAAAGTTTTATTGTCCAAAGTTAAAGTTTGGTTACCAGCTTGAATGAAATACTGTGCTGCAGATTGTCCTTTGATTAGAATAATATAGGGCTGAATTGGACTATTAGATTCATTCCTTAGCTTACGAGCTTGTGCCTCTATGTTTGTTTCTTCCTAAAAAAAGGATTTTTCTGTGTGTTAGCAAGTATTAATATATAACTTTTAAATGCACTAACCAAACTTACAGGCCATATCTGTATTAACGAAGAATTTGGAAAAATGGGAGGATAAATTTCATCATGTTGTCCCTTATCAATGTTCTTCTGAAATTAAATATCCAAATATTTGAATCGCGTTTTAACAATCATATTTATATCAATTTATACTAAGAAATTATAAGAATAAGAAATAAAAGACTTACTCCTTTTGATAAGTTTTCCTTTGCTGTTCCTTTTTTTTTTCGTTTTCCTTTTCTCACAGCATTTGATACTGGAAGCAAATGTGCCAGTAGAGTTGTGGCACGAAGCGTATCTGAATATATAAAAAATTACAATAATATTTCAATATTTAATATGTCCATAAAAAATAAGAAAAATTAAAAAATTAAAATTAAAAATGGAAATAGAATTTTCTTTGTCAATTATAATAGGGCTCGGCACGCGTTGCACATTTCGATTTCCAGCTTGGTTCCACCTATCGTTATTCTCCTTATCTCACTTTCCCGCGCGCAATTCAAATGTCGATCGACACTCGGAATGCGTGCGGATTGATGAGATAAGTGGAATAGCGCTATGCGGAACCAAGCTAAAAATGGGCCGAAATATGACAGCACGCCGAGTCCTGAATTACAGTAAAATAAATTTACCATCCTCAATAAAACTTGATTTTTTAAATAAATCTGGTCTTGCTGTATTGCAATACACAAGGATTCTTGGTACATAAAACGAGGCAAATCGTGCCAAGAAATTATCAGAAGCTCCTTTATATAATCTTTTAAATTCTTCATCAATCTGTAAAAATATAAAGATCAAATACATTTAGTTAGTAATAGAAACGTCCCATTTGGCCACATTGTAATTGATCAAAACCACTCAGAGCGATTGATGCTTAAAGTTTTTTAACTAGATCAACTAATCAGAAAATTTTATGTTAACTTGATCCATTGACAACATGAACAATTGGGTGCCATTCGTTATGCATAATAAATATAAAATACAAAGAAAACAATCGTAAAAAATTAAAATATCTTCCAATATACAAGTAAGCTGTAAAAATAAGGCATTATATTATTTACCATTTCCCCGGAGTAATCGCCTAATCGAGGAAACTCATCAAATATTTCATCTATTGAGACAGCATTTTCCATCATCCATTTTCTTCGGTTATTCATTGTAATACTCATGCATTGTGATATAGAGGACTTATTGGCATCTGACGGCATTTTAAATTTCATCCATGAAATCTAATGAAAATGTTATAACAGAATTATTGTCTTTCGTGCTATGTAGCTTTATTATATTTCTCAATAACAGATTAAAAATTATTATAATACATAAAAAATTACACATAGTTTGGTAAAAAAGACTTTTAGTTTTTTAATTGTTATTACATACCTTTTCTTTATACAAGTCTTCAAGGAGTAATTCTTCATTTAAATTTTCTTCGGAGGCTTTACTTATATTCATGTTTTGTTTTTTCATTGCTGCCTGACTATATTTTTTCTTGCTAGGTGAAAGTTGTTTTCTTATCGTCCAAAGACGATATTCAATGAAGCCTCTCTTTGTAACTGGATCATAATAAAGTTCCTTAAAATTGTACAAAAACTATGATTAATAAATTCATTTTAATTAAATATTAGAAAATATATTATTTGGTAATTTCTTACATGTCCTTTCGTTGCTTCATGGTCACGTAATTTTGGAAATTCTTTTACAATGCTTTCAGCGAGAGCTATTTTAGCTTCTTCAGGTGGATAACTAAATAAAAAAAAATTATTATAGAACAATAACATAAAGATGCAAGTTTAAATACAAATAAATTCCTCAGAAACACATAACCAACTTACTAATTATTTCCATGTACTTTTACCAGTTCGGATGTTACAACCCTCACGAGGCTTCGTCTATCATCTTCTGTGAATATGCCATCTGTGCAGGCTTTTAAAATATTAGCACCTTGAAGATGCCTCAAAAGAGTCTCATGAACCGTTTTGAAACGCTGAATTAGAACATATAATTTACATTTTTATTTTATTAGTATATTCTGTATTCCCTAATTTTCTTGTTACAAAAAACATAAGCAAAAAACATAATTTTTACCGAAAAACATTTCTTGGATATTTCAAATTCCTGGTTATTGCTAGAATTAGCTGATATGGATGTAATAGCATTACTACTGATAGATGGACTTTCAAGTTCTATTTCCACGGAATTTCCTTATAACAAAGGAGAACCTAAAGAGATTATTACTTCTCCATTTTCTCCTACATCATATGTTCCATCCGCCACTTGAAATGATTGCCCTGATGTCTGCTTATAAAATTACAAGAAATAAATAAAATAATAAAAACCATACATATATACAAAATACATAAAAAACATAAAACATAAAAACATAATTACAAAAAGACAAAGAAAAAACGTTACCTGAGAAGAACAATCTTGAAGAAATTTTAAAATTTTCTTTACTGGACCCATCTTTAATCCCATATTTCTTAAATCATTTTCATTGAGCAAAAGGAAAGAAGCGCCTTCGATTTTTTCATCTAAAAATTTAGCAAGAAATATAAATTACTAATAAAAACAAGAGCAATGTAGAATAGAGAGAGAGAAAGTAGACTTATAAAAAAAGCTATTATTATTTCTTATATAGAAAATTTAGAAAGTTTATAAATATTCTATACATATACATCAGTATATAATCTAATAAAATTTATATCTGAAAAATGTATTTAAAAGTAATACAAAATGTCCAACATTTCTGTAGTTGACGAAATGCGATGAAAAAATACATTAGTCACAATAATATATGGCATAGACTAATGTAGGAGCGATTAGATGTTGGTTCAGACCAGATAGAAAATGGTTTATAATGTCCAAGATTAAGACAATTTATGAAAACTTGCGAAGCTTTATCCATTTCAAAATCAATATGATAGGCATTAAAATCAGTATCAAATAAATGAGTTTTACATGAAGAGGTCAAGAAAAATACTTCATTATTTTCTAACATTAATATTTTATCTATACGTCCAAAAAGTGGTAGATTATCTTCTCTTTTCTTATCAACTTCAAGACATACTAATAAACCAAGTCGAAACTCAACACCATTTACTTTTACAGCATTAGTGCTAAATACAGAGTCGTCATCAACATATCCTACGCTATGTAAATATGTACGACTTTTGCAATCTTGCACATTAACTGTTTCTCCATTATATGTTTCAGCTTGAAAAGTTGTAGCATCTCCTCTTCCCCATCGAGCACTTTGAGAGCATTGAGTAATTCTTATTAATGTTTTAGGTGGATTTTTAAAATTGTTAACAACTTGAGCTCTTACTTTGATTTCATTATGCTTGGCTTCATAACGCATGCAATTATATAACTGAAGAGGTCCTGACCACAAAATGCATTCTGGATAATGCATTAAATGATGAAATTTATTGATCATATTTACAGTAGGGAACAATTTCTTGAATTTCTGCAGAAAATCTGTGATAAGAGCTCTCAAATAAGATATGAGGGAAACTGCAACTTTTGGTGCAAATGTTATTTCCATACATCTTAGCAAAAGAAGAATTAGTTGCAAATGCTCGTCTGCTTTTGGAACCCAATCAGAAATTAAAAAGGGAAAAGCACGAAGAAGACACCATATTTGCATAGCTTTTTGATTCAAAGTATTTCCTTTTTTGATTCAGTAATCTTTCATTAAAATTTGCTGAAGGCTTATTTTTCCTTTCTACGAAACCATATTGGAATGATACTAACCTATCATTGAAATCTTCTATGTTAAAGAATTTTACTTCTGTAACATAATGAGCTAAAACTAACTTTAATATCATTGGTCCAATACCACAAAGTATATCGTGCATTGGATCAAAAATATAATTTCTACATATATGGAAAAACCGAGATGAATGCAAACAACATTCTCCATGCATTCCCGTTAAAGTTTTGGTATTATTGCTATAATTAGTATTCTGTAATAAATTTAAGTGCTCGTTGTAAACTTCTACAGTCCTTTGTTGCTTCATTTCTATACTTCCGTTATGTAAATCTTCTCTAGTATAAAGACACATTCGACAAAATAAGTTACAGGATGGACTCAGAAAATTGAATACGTCATGGACAGCCATCCATCCATCTCCACAAAATGCGGCTAATGATGCACGCAAAGTATATTTTTCTTTTCCTAAAACTATAGAAACTCCTTCATCACTTTCCAACTTTGCAAGATCTTTGAGAAAAGGACTCAATACCTTATTTATTGAATACTTGTTTATGTCAACATGACAAGAAATGAGCAAAACATGAATGCTACTAAGCTCAGAATTCATGTGAAACGGAAGATTTTGTATAGTATAATAGAATATTCCTAATTTGTGAATGCATGTTTTAGAGCCAAGCGGATTAGTGATTTCTAGTTCATCATAATATAATTGAAGTCTAATTGCGTGTGTTCGAGAGCACGCGGTAGCGCGATGTAGCGCGAGGCAACGAGACGACCACAAAAAACAGCAAGCACAGAAATTCAAAAAAGCGAAATATATTTACAGTGTCAATATGTACAGTGTTTTACAGCGAGTCCTTTTCAGGCGACAAGCCGTGAGCGGTAGCGCGCACAGAGATTAGCACGGCAAAAGCGGCGAGATGTTGCAAGCGCGAAAGCGAAAGCAAGTGCGGAAAAGCGGTGTAACGCGGTGTGCGGTAGTATACGGATACTAGGCGATATCGGCGAGCGAAATCGATTCCGCGGCGCAGCGGCGATCCCTTTATCACCTCCGAGGCGGAACTCCCTCCAGGCTCGTTACAAATAATTTCGGGAAGGTGATTGGCCATCGGTGGCCCACGTCATCGCGCTTACGTCACGGTTTCGGTTGAAGATCCGACGTGCTCGTTACATGTTTTCGATTGCTATGTTTACAGCATGGATCTTTCCTTTGTGCCAGAGCGGTTACTTGACTTTGTTTGCGCGACTGGTTGACCGTGGCAGCGTTATTGTAATGTTCGCGACTGTTCTGGAAGGCGAATAAGGGAAAGATCCATGCTATACTTGATACGATATCTTTATGCGATTGCTTTAATGATTTCTTCAATGCGACTTCACTCCACATTTTAACGACCGCGTGCTTGCGCTGACACGCGATTATCATGATCTCAAACAGCGTGCTTATATTTTTGAAAAAAAGGGTGATTTTTGAAATGCTGTCCATCAATAAAGGAAGCAAGAATACCATTATAACTTGATTTTTTTTCGGCTTTTATTGCATCGCGTATTTCTTTGTTTCTAAGTACCATTGACAAAGAATCAATTATGGGAACATATTGACAACTTTCAACAATTTTTTTTGGTACAAAAATGCCTGTTGTTCTATCAATTGTATTATTAATACGTGTACCCAAAGGTATTTCTTGAGGTTGAATGTATTCTGTAGTACATTTTAAAGCTTTCATTTGCTGTTCAACAGTTTTCAAGCCTTCAAAAGATTTACTTATTTTGAAAGATTCTAACAAATCCCTAACATCATCACAATCATCAAGTATTTGTCTAGATTCCATAAATTGTCTAACTTTACTTTGTAATACTCTACATAAACTATTTGTAATTTCTGCATATTCATCAATAACTTCACTTATAATGCTTCCGGTTACAGATCCTTTTGAATGAAGCCTAATTATCATTTTTATTATAGAGTCTCTCAAGTTGAAATTATCAGAAAATTGTAGGACCTCTTCATTTTCTTCTTCGGTACGTTTATCAGTATTATTTATATCACTTTGATCAATGAGCATATCATTTTGATCAATGATCATATCATCATCATGTAAAGAAACAGAATCTGTACTTCTCATAGAAAAATCATAATCATTATTTTCTTGAAAAAAATGAATTTTTCGTATATGCTTTCTTAAAGAGTAGAAATTAAAAAATCTCCTACGACATTTATCTTGACCGCATTCAAATCCACCTTTTTGTAATCCTCTTTTAATTGTTAGACCATGTTTTGTCTGAAAATGTTGAGTTAAACTATCTAACCCTCCTTTAACAGTATTATGACACATAAAGCAATTTAACTGCATTGTTTATCTATATTTGAATTATATTTATAGACCTGAAATTATTATGAGCATTATTTAAACCATAATTTAATAAAAATTATATTATAAAGATTAAAATAAGCTGATAAGCACTTACCATTAAAAATTTTCCGTGTCTCCGCATCCGTAAGTTCCTCAATTTTCTGTCCTAATTCTTGGACTGACAAATCTTTCACTTGCATTATTTTAATTTTCAAATCTAATAAAATAAAGAAATATAATTTTTTTACGAATAAAGACAGATTGACAGATTACAATTTGAGTATGAAAACATGTCATAAAATTACAGTAAATACAGATATATAATGTTTATATAATATTTATATAAACATATATATAATGTTTATATAATATTTATATACCTGTTTGATAAAAATTGTACAAAAGTTATAGAGAAAATTATTGCTATATTGTTAAGAGGGCATTATCGTTTTGAGGGCAGGAAAAGAAGATAATTTTTGTATAAAAATTTTTTCGGAAAAAGATGATTCAAACTTTGTACCTATAATAATACACATTTTATTTATAATTAGAAATGTTTGCGAGTAAAAATAATAAAAATTATAGTACTTATATAAATTCGTGCTCGAACGCATCTCAATCTAAAATTTCTAAATTGTCTTACAATTCCCATAATAAAATCTATACACTCAGTGTGATCTGAAAGAAAAAAGTAAATAGTAATGCAGTTTGATTATCGTTGGAACTAGCGGAATTAAAATAAATTGTTTTTATTTTTAACGTTGACGTTAACACGTTTGCTATCAATCACGCGCCAGCGCGTAATGCGGTACCTTCAGTCAGGTGCCGATCACGCGCTGCCGCATGATGGGTCACATGTTCACTACATGTTGGCAAACAAGAACCTCGCCCCGTTGGGCCTCTGTCTTTGCCCCGTTGGGCTACTGTCTCCGCTCCGTTGGCAAACTATAACCTCGCCCCGTTGGGCCACCGTACTTGTCAGTACCCGCGGTAAATGAACTAGGGGGAAGTGGGGCACATTGATACATGGGGGCACATTGATACAGTCATCATATCTCTGCATGAGAAACATCTTAAGATGTTTCTCACTGCCATAAAAATTAAAGCAAATCCTCCTCTAAAATACTCAATATTAAATCCCGAAAAAGATGTTTCTCATGCAGAGATATGATGACTGTATCAATGTGCCCCCATGTATCAATGTGCCCCACTTCCCCCTACGGCTCAAGAAGCTTCCGTACTTACTTTTAACCTCTCCTTTTTCGCAAGGACACCTTAACACCGCTTCGTCCTTCGTCACGTCGTATACTGCGCACTCGTCTTCTGTTTCACACACACAACCCTGTTCCGCTTCCTCGCACCATCAATCAGCATTACCAACAGATAACTGATTTTACAGTGACATCTTACTTTCACTGACCATAATCAGTGAGATATAAGATAAAGAAACAAAAAGTAAACGTTTCTACTGAAGTTCAGTGAAATACTCACTGATTCTCAGTGAAATCCTATTTTACTGTTTCAAGGTAGAGTGTCAATGGCGCGATTTTTGACGCGCAAGCCGCGCGATTGCAGCCGCGCGGCACTAATCGCGCGACGGCAGTCGCGCATACTGTTATCAAAAGCGCGATGAGAGTCGCGCGACTTCACAGAGAAAAATAATTATTTTACAGCCACGGAAAGGAATATTTTATTTCTTTTAAGTAAGTTTTCTTATAACAAAGAATATTTTCTTACTAATAGTTTTCAAATATCTTGACACAAGTCTTTGAAAAGCCAGAATCTTGTTTTGAGTAAATGTAATACTTACAACGACTTTTTATGGTAGATTTCCGGATACATAACCTTATATCAAATACTTAATCTGCAAATCTACAATAAAGTCATTATAAGCATTACATTCAAAACAATATTCTAGTTTTCATAGATTTGTGTCAAGATATTTGAAAGCTATTAGTAAGAAAATATTCTTTGTTGTAAGAAAATTTACTTAAAATAAATAAAATAAAATAAGTAAGTGCTTTCCTTGGCTGTAAAATGATTATTTTTATGTGTGTAATGTTTGCATTCCTTTAACATTTTCAAACAGGAAGAAAGTTTAATAATTCTTCATGCAATTGAAGAAAAAGAAGAAGAAGAAGAAGAAATTGCATTGTTTTGTGAAAGCTATAGGAGTGCTCCAAATAATTTGTTTACTACCAGAGAGACAGAAGGATCCCAAAAAATTTTAATCGAAAGACATTTATACTTAAAGATGAATTTTAGGTTTTAGAATTTAGAACATTAAGGTAACTTAATGTTAAACCTAATTTTTCTGCTGGACTTATAGGGTGCTTAACATTTCCGCATGGTTGTCCTTTAATATCATTTTCGATTAGAGACAACAAATAATTAAATTGATTTATGTTTACTCTAAAAAATTTTCGAAAAATTAATTCATCTTTAAGTAAATGTCTTTCGATTAAAATTTTTTGGAATCCTTCTGTCTCTCTGGTAGTAAACAAATTATTTGGAGCACTCCTATAGCTTTCACAAAACAATGCAATTTCTTCTTCTTCTTCTTCTTCTTCTTCAATTGCATGAAGAATTATTAAACTTTCTTCCTCCATGTTTCACAGAAGACTGAAGTTTCAAAATGTTAAAGGAATGCAAACATTACACACATAAAAATAATTATTTTACAGCCAAGGAAATCACTTATTTTATTTTAAATAGTAGAATTTGCCAAAATATTAGCGACTAAACTGCTCCAAATACAATTGAGTGAACTGAGCCGCGCGGCTAGACTGCTCCAGGAGCAGTTGAGTCGCGCGATTCTGAATCGCGTCGCCACAGTCGCTAGAGTCGTACGACTAAAAACGCGGGATTGGCAATAGTTCCATTGTATTACATGCAAAGCAGACATTAATCAAAGACGCGCGGCTGCAATCGCGCGGCTTGAGCGTCAAAAATCGCGCTATTGACACTCGACCTTCAATTAGTGATATTTTCACTGATTCTACTTTAGAGAGTAGAAGTATCTCTCCAAGAAAGCAGTTTTCTCGCAAAGAAAAGCGACGCTTCTGCTCGTTTATCATTCGCCTTATCTTGTAATGGATATTTTTACTGCTCTCTCCCACAATTTACCTCGCGCAATTTAAAATATTTTATAAATCTATTGAAATTATCACTTGAAATTATCCCGTGTTACTTTGATAAGTCCGGTAAAATAAATGGAAAATTGATAAATGTTTATATATATACATATGTGTGTGTGTGTGTGTGTGTGTGTGTGTGTGTGTGTGTGTGTGTGTGTGTGTGTACGCACACATAATAAATTTTGAACGTAATTCATTTGTTCCGCTTCCACATTTTAAGTACCCGCTTTCAGTATTCCTTTGTGATTAAACGAAGCAAAATGCGTAAAGATACGCACGCGTGCATTTCTCTGAAATTGCTATTCCTTATTTCTGAGTAACGTCTTCGTTAGCATTCGTGTTGCAACGCGACTACGATGGTCGAGAAAGCTTTAACAGCGCGGATCTTCTTTAATCAACGCATAATTATTGCATAATTTCGGACCCGGGAAACTCTCTCGGATGTACTCCACCGTTGTAGAAGGACTCATAAATCAACCACCTAGAATTCTAAATGTAGAAATTTATGGAACAACAGAGGAGGAAAATGCGTTATGATGCTTTTGCACGATCGCTAATGTATTACACGCAAGAAACTGCTGACATCGACAAAGTATAATTTTCATCCAAATTCTACACGTTTTACCGTTAATTTAGTATGATTTATATATGATTAGATACGTAATTTTATATAAGTAATATTTAATTGAAAATACGCAAATACGTCGATATAATTTCTTTTCATCTTTTAGAGAGAGGTAATTTGTTCATTTATTATATATTTTCTAAAACTTTTGCGTATATAATCTCAAATGTATTGAAGATTGTTTAGCGATCGTGCGGAAAATACCGGCATTCTTTACACAGTTTCTAAGTTCCTAGAACATGATAGTCTTGAAAAAGTTTCAAAATCTTTTGAAGAGTGTACGTTGATAGAGCGATCGTGAAATGCGTTCTACAGGTGGCAATATACACTTTAAAAGAGAATAGCAGCATAGTTTCCTCTGTTGTCTCAGCTATCTTGTTGATTTGAATTTATTTTGGCACTATTTTTATTTAAAAGAAACTAGAAATTTTTAATTTAAGCTTTCGATACGTCCGCGTCGTACAAAAGCGTCACTTTTTTAAAATATATGGAATCGCTATGTATCAATAATTTATGTCAAAATTCCGGTATCTCAAGCTTGATATTGATAGCAATTTCTGTATCTATCATACGCGAATCCTTGCAATATACATATATGGATCAAAGTAAAAATATCAAAACTGATGAACGCGGGCGTGTGAAGTTGCCACCTCTACTTTAAAATTCGATAGTTCTGATTTCCAATTTCTTTTTGAAGTAGTATATAGGAGTGTTTTTATGTTTATAAAAAGGGTTCCGGCGATTAACACTGTGAAAAAGGCGATTGAAAAATGGGGTGCTAACTTCACACCCAACTTCAAGACCGAATAATTCTGAATAGTTCATCTGAAGCATTTTAACGAGTACTAGAGTTCTTGATAAAAGAAAAATGTTTTTGATTTAAAAAAATTGAAAGTCTGATTTCAAGCCAGAATAGTTCTAAGTTATAGCTCATTTGATTCCTTTCGAAAAGTTCTAGAGTTCCTGATAAGTAAAAAATTGCAAAATCTTAGAATTGTTTTAAAAAATCATCAAAAGTTACGCAAATGACATTCTCGGCAGACCTTCGAAGTCGAATATCTTCTTAACTAGTGACCGGATCGCTTTTGATCATAGAAATTATTTCAGAACTCTTAGAGTTCTACCTGTAAGAAACCCGTTAAGATTAGTCACGTTGGCACCGTAGCTGGCAGACCTGCGGAAATGTCGGGAAGAGACATCACGCCGGACAGGCGTGATCAGAGCCGAACACGGAGCTCGTTGCTCCGATTGTAATGCGCGGACAGACGATCGTGAGCCGCGAAAGGTAGAAGTAGACCGTCTCCGGTTGCGCGCTGCGGTGCCTATCGTATCGAATCGTGTATAACGAAACTAAAATAAACTGTATAAAAATAAGCTCATTTAATTCTATTATCCTGACATCCCATCGAGTTGATCCTTACATACCTAAAATTCTTATCAGAACACCTGAAACTTTCAAAAAAAATTTTTATGCGGACTTATTGTTAGTCGAATTTTACGCGTTGCATCCTCGAAATCGAATATTTTCTTCTAGCCATTAAAGTAGTTCTCCGGTCCTTGTACTAGAGAAAATCGATTTTCTCTAGATTTTCTTGAAACTGTGAATATACGTTAATTTAGGTGTGCTTTATCACAGTTTCAAGAAAATCTAGAGAAAATCGATTTTCTCTAGTACAAGGACCGGAGAACTACCTTAAGAAGTTAATATATTATGTCTTGCTCAATATTTAGAAATTAATTAGATCTAAAAATAAAATAATTTTCCTTTGCACGAGCCGAAATAATTAATAAGACAATTTATTTTATATGCAAAATAGGCGCCAAGTACACTTTTACAGTACACATTAATGATACGCGAGATTCACTTATATACGTGTACAAGTTAAACGCCTATTATTTTCTATTTTGTATACATTGAGTATAATTATATTTTTTATTTGGAGAGGTAAAAGCCATAGGGGTGTGTCAAATTTTTTAAAATATTGACTTACATCACTATAGCTTTTATCCCTCCATTTAAAGGCGCACATTATGTCATTGTTTGAAGTTCGGTCGAATTTGTTTGGCCGAAACGGTCATTTACTGTAAGTTTTAACACGATATCATGTACACGGTTTGGCGTGAAAACGTGAGCTTGTGTTACCGCAGAGAGAAAAAAAGACTCTAAAAATTTCGAGATTCCCCGTGTACATGTATTTTCACGTAAATTTAACATTGTAATGATTTAACGCATTTTTATCTTTCGATATCTTCTTTCTATATTTGTAAAGGGTGTACAGAAGAATGGTGTATAGATTAAGGGCGTACATTTCCATGATGCGTGAGTAAGAAACTCTGATGCGTGAATAAGGCTCTGGCTTTCGTTTGCGCTTCACAAAACCAAATTTTGTACCCGTACTATCATTATCTATAATTTCTGCGTGGCTGACGTTACTTTGTACTTGTGAATAAATTGCATGTTATTATTTTTTAACCTTAGGCACAGTATAAGTAGATACAGCATCTTCACTCAGGCCAAAACCCGTGAAATGGTTTGCACAACAATATGGCGGTCAATAAGATGGAGAAGGAGAAAGATCGTATGTCTGTTTTTCTCCGCGAGCGATGGAGAAGGACAGATATACGATTTCCACACTCAACATCATGGCGGACCACTTCACTTTAGATCGAAGGCGCCGACACGAAATGGACTTACTGTATCTACTTATACTATACCCTAGGTATACACAGTCTTATCTTGCCTATTATACAGTGTGCGGTCTCGGAGATTCTATCAACATTTGTCATCGTATCTTCAGCAAAAATGGATTTTAGTTTATTAATTAATTAATTAATTTTTTTAATCAATCGAGAATCGATTAAAAAATAGGCCCATAATGTATAAAAGTCGATAGAATTAAAGAGTTCCGAGATATACGAGTAAAAAGAAAAGAATATATGGGACAAAAGTCCAGAAACGTGAAAAAAGGAAGTTGGGCTGGGGTCTTAGAAACTGTGTATACCTAGGGTTAACAAGCAGCACTGCGTTGCTGCATTCTCAATGCTGCATATAGCAAGGAAGAAATCTAATTTATATTTTTATTTAAAAAACCATATATATATATATATATATATATATATATATATACAGTACACGGAAAGAATGGTTTTGCTGAAGTATATCTAAAAATTACTGGATACAGATCTGAAAATAATTTTGTTCGACCATCAAAATAATTATGTAGAAAACTTGAACTGATTGCTAAAATGTCAAATTTTTTTTACAACATTATTATCATATTTCAGCGACCTACTATAATTAATTATTTTGGTGATGCAACAAAATTATTAGATACTTTAGATACTTTAAATTATTAGATGCTAAATTTTTAGATACTTCAGCAAAACCGTTCTTTTCGTGTACATATTTTCGCAAATAAGTGTAATGAATTTTATATATTACCCCAAAAAAAATAATCTTAGTTTTAGCGGAATCCTTTAAATCTTAGAGGATTTTATTCTTATATATGGCCTCAAGCGAAATCCTCTAGAATCAAGAGGAAAATATTCTAAGCACAATATTTTTACAATTAGAGGAATTTCGTCTTGCATCTACAATCTTGCTCTTCTCAATATCATTTTCCTCTTGTATACAGATTATATTCCGTTTCAAGTAAACATATTCCTCTTAATACAAGAGGAAAACCGTTAGAATAATATGTAATAGATTTTTGATGAATAGTCCACTTTATTGACAGAGGAATACTCTTTCTGTAAAAGTTTTTGCTTAGAATATGGGATTACAGGAAATTTCACTTTGTAAATAGAATACTTTTTTTGGGTGATGTACTAGTAAAACATTTAGCGGTTCATGTACCACTATCATAATATATCCGCCTGAATCAGTTTTATTATCAAATTTCATTTTGGGTGATATATATCAGATAATTAGAATCTCGACATCTATGTTTTATTATCATTCCATAGATACGTTTATAATACATTGCAAGTTTGAAATTTTTCATAATTTAGTGAATAAAACTACGTATGAATTTACAATCGTCCACAGTGGTATTTAAAGGGGTGAAATGTTTTGAAGACTCGACCGTTGAATTTTAGTCTAAGGATGAGAAATCAGTGAAATTTATGGTAAAAGAAGAACAGTATGTTATATCAAAAGAATTGTTGTACGCTACCAACAGTAACTATTAAGAATATATATTTTACACATGAAGGAAAAGAGAAAGTTATGACAAATGGATTAACAACGCGTAATAAGTTAATATTTATTTAACTGGTTCAGTAGATTAGTGTGATTATGGCATTTAAATTTATCATGTGAACATTATTTGTTACGCTATATTACCTTTTGTGAATCGTGGCAGAAAGATAAAAATACAAAAGGTAAAAATAATTAAATAAGTGTTTCATTCCTCTTTGTGCAGCATGAAATTTTACTTCATCACGAGAAGGATCATCCGCCTCTTCTGACAGTAGTCACAACAAAAAAAATCGTATTTTTTTGTTCTATTTAAAGCTTCAATGTTTTCGGAAAAACCAGTGAGGTTGAAAACAATATTAAGCGCGAATATGCGTATTGTAAGAGAAAAGAGCCCCAGTTACCAAGCCTATTAAAGCAAGTGATTATTTTTCACTTTAGCCGGGGAGTCGAAGTTGGCCGGCCTTGCAACGTGGGAAAAGCGGACGAGATTCCCGCCACCGTTGCGAGTCGATCCCCGGCGCCGGGCATGCTTAAAACGCAATGCTTGTGCCCTGCGTTTGACACAGATGGATATCCACGAATAGCTTACTACTATTTATTTTTATTTTAATTTGACACGGCTACTGGGGGAAAGTCTCGTCGAGACGTGAACGTGTTCGGACGTGTTTTGTTCTGAATAATTTTTGAAGATTGCTGGTGCAATCAGCGCCGAGATTGGATTGAATCTTTCGAGTCTGTATTTATTATTTTCGACTTGTTCTTGGTCGTTAAGTGATGCCGAGGGGAATTAGGTGCCATAAAATTTACAAAGAAGAAAAAGAAGAAGAAGGCTACTGGGGGTCACAGAAGCTATTTGTGCGTCAAGAGGCGTAATTGTTTCTATACCCGATAACTGGCGCCTAGTCTCGAGGGCCAGCTACGCACTCACTGGGTGTCTCCGCACTGACCGAGTCACCACTCTTGCATCGTGCACGCAGTGTCCGGACCATTCGAGAACTCGGGCGTGAAGATTCATTCTTTGACTTTTTTATATTTACTGCCTGTTGGGGAGCAAACGGATTGGCAGCCGAGAGCTCTCCAGATAACCGTGCTTTTTCTTGGCCGCACAATTCACCATGGACAGCGGTACTTGAACCCGTATCAACTACAGGTCCTTAGAGATGCGCACAGATCGCCATTGATGCCATTTGGTTACTGCAGAGCGCACCAGCCAGCCGACATCAGATTTTGCGACCGAGCCGCACTGAATCGGAACAGCCCCATTGCAACGTTCCAGCGAGACCACTGGGCGCATGACTGAGGTGGGCGCATGACTTGACTGGGAGAGGCTATACATTCGCATTACCAGACCAGCGTAACTGATTCTGATCCTAGGCCTAAAGAGACTCGTGCAGAGAATCATGGGCCTAAGAGAGTCTGACTCCCCTGATACAATACAACAGTGCCCGCACCAGCGTAATTTTCCGGCATAGGCCACTCGGATCCTTCGATTCTAACACGAACCCGCTATTTTTTTCGCGCTTCTTTCTGCCACGATTCACAAAAGGTAGTATAGCCTTCGAGAATAACGATTTTGTGGAACGATATAGGCGTGTAGTTATTTGTTAATGGACTTGGTGTATCGATTAAAAAGACTAAAAAAAACAAAAACAAAAAAAAGAAAAACAAAAACAAAAACAAAAAACAAAAACAAAAAAACAAAAACAAAAACAAAAACGAAAACAAAACAAAAGCAAAAAACAAAAAAGAAAACAAAACTCGATTACGCTAATCCATCATGTGCGGTTTTAAAAGGTGACTCAGGAAATGAGGTGTTTGAGGGTTAATAGTATAGAGACAACTATACACGGAGAAAAAGTTAGGGTTGCTAAAACAGAATAATAATGTTATTTTTCGCTCATCAATACAAAAGGGTTATGGAAACCATAGTACTCTGGAAGTGACTTTGCGATTGAACTGAACTCTCACAATCAGTGCTATACCGTGCAACTATATCTTATAGATCTCTCAACCATACTATTTATACTGCAGACCACTTTAGAAAGAGTACCAATAATCCTTTGGTTGAGGTACCTATATATGAGAGTATTGTAACCGAATGTTACTTATAGTAAGAACTACGATTATGAGAACCGTATAAATGAGCATATATTAACAGCTACATTTAATGTAATATCAATATAACTTGAATTCATATACATTTCTTTTTCAATCATAGAGAATGTTGTTGTAACAACCGTAGCAATTTTCTCCGTGTACCATTTATGATTTATATAGAGTATATAGACTAATGATTATATGTATAGAATAATTTGTAATTAATGGTAATTGCAAGCCGTTTTATCATAATTCGCAGTGTAGAAAAAGAATTTCTCATTGTTTCGTAAAATTATACAT
Source organism: Temnothorax nylanderi (assembly GCF_030848795.1). Lineage (NCBI taxonomy): Eukaryota > Metazoa > Arthropoda > Insecta > Hymenoptera > Formicidae > Temnothorax > Temnothorax nylanderi. Next base: position 5,715 of record NW_027250221.1, on the reverse strand, counting down.
TTCTCTTTTAAATGAAAGAAAGTTACGCACGTTGCATGTAACTTTTTTAAACTTTTTAATACGCCATGACGATCTGTACTTGATGTATTAAATTATGCGTTTTACTTATTGATATTGTTTACGATAATCTTATCGCTACATCTTTAAGGGGATGCTGGAGCCGCAGACGAACTCGATCAGCGTCGATAAAGAAGTGCTCACCGATTCTTACACATACATACAGAACGCAGGCGAACTCGATCAGCGTCGATAAAGAAGTGCTCACCGATTCTTACACATACCTACAGAGCGCCTGCTCTAGGGCTACCCGTTATACTGATCCGTATGTTTTTGGCTGAATTCGGGGAGACGCGTAACATGTGCATATGAAATTTTCAAACACACTTTTCTCTTATACTAAAGCTCGCAGCTCATTTCTGCAAGCGCAGGATTCTTCTTTATTGTATTTCCGATACCGCTGCCAGGTTTTTGTATACGTACACAGTCTAAAACTTTTATGTGCAGCAAATGTTGTAATGAGTTGACCGCAGAATCGAAAATAAAACTGTAATTTTCTAATTTTTTTTCGTTTTTCATACGCAAATGGTGTCTGCGGTATTCGTTATCGTCCATACTTTAATTCTGGACAAAAAATTTTTAATTCGGTGAAATTAATCAAAAGATTAGTGTGTCTGAAAATTTCGCGGTAAAACAGAGCTGTCTCCAGCATCCTCTTAATACGCGTTGTATATCGATGCTGCGTGATTTATATCAATATTACTCTCGTATAACGAACTCCCTCCGTGAATATATCTCCGATTTAAGGTCCATTCAGACATGATCTGTTGTTTTTTTAGTTATATTTCTTTTATTATAAAATCAATGTTATTATAATAAAAAATAAAAGTAATTATTTATACTGTAATTATTTTTATTTTTACTGTAAAATACTTTCACAGATAAAATTTGTTCGTTAAAATTGCGTTCAGCAGAATGTCTATTTTGCAACTGATAGAAGTTAAAAAAATTTTATGCGGACTTAGTCGAATTTCATCCGTTGTATCTTCGAATATTTTCTTAACTAGTGGCCGGATAGCCTAGTTAGTGGAAGAGTTGCAGACGTTCTAATGGGAGTTTTGGATAGATCTGTAAGAGTTTTAAAAGAAATTATTATGGTCGAAAGCGATCCAGCTACTAGTTACGAAGATATTCGACTTCGAAGATGCAACACGTAAAATTCGACTAAGTCCACATACCAATTTTTTTGAAAGTTCCAGGCGTTCTGATGAGAGTTTTGGATAGAACTCTAAGCGTTCTGAAAGAATAACTTTTGATGATGATAATTTTTTAAAATAATGCTAAATAAGGTTTTGCAATTCTTATCAGGAACTCGAGAACTTTTCGAAAGGAATCAAATGAGCTACTTGGAACTATTCTGGCTTGAAATCAGACTTTAAATTTTTGCTTTTTTTTTAAATTGGTGAATTAAACGCAGGCCGGTGGATGGCTGGTTGATGGCCGGTGGAGTAAACGCAGGCTGGTGGATGGCCGAAGGAAGCAGGTCGTAGTTTGAATCTGAGTTTTCGAAAAATACAGAGAAGAGATATCCTTTGTCCAGGCGGAATAGACGCGAAATTCTATTTCCTCATAAGTTACGTATCGCGGCGTCATCATATTACATATGATATATGTATAGCGTACATCCATATATATAAAATGGGTTGCACTCCATCCCGAAGTTGACATGACAAAAATAGCTTTAAATTCCGAAAATTATGTGTGAGAGCAACACATCATCTAGAACTACGAAATAAAAAATAATGATATAAAATATTTTAAAATAGTTTTATACAATACATATGACTATATCTTATCTGTTACTTTACTCAATATTTCTGTCTTAAATGGATTAATGTTAAATAAATAAAAATACTATTAAGTATTGACTATTTCTTCGATTTTTAAGACGTTTGTTGAAGTGACGGTTAAATAATTAGATATCATAAATAATAATAATTTCTCAGAAGAAGTGATTCAGTAATTATTTAATTATGTATAGCGGAACTTATTTAGAAATTATTTAACAACCCAATATCTTCATCTTGAAATATTTAGAATTCACGTTTGTTTTTCTTTCACATAGAAGTCTGTTATACAGCACATTAATTTTAAACACAGCTCCCATTTTCGGTTTCATTAAAACGATCTTGGTTATGAGTGCAGCGAGTTTGACAAATCAGTCACCCGTGAAATGACAGCGAACGAAGCGTAATGGCATCGCAGAATCCGCGCCGTCTTTGTTGTGTCCGTGCCGTCCACTCGGTAGATTTGCATTTACGTACCTAGCCATATTTGCATCTCGTTCGAAGAGCCGCGGCGGTGAGAAGTGTCTGCACTTATGGAAATTCGAAGGAATATGATGTGCGCGCGATGCTACCCCATGAGGACGGTAATGGATTTCACACCGCAATCCAAAGACGATTCCAAAATCCACTGAGAGATAGAGATAGAGATGGAGATGGAGATAACGATAAAGATAGATAGATAGGTAGATAGAGAGACAGAAAGAGAGAAAAAGAGAGAAAGCTTTTGAAGTCACTTTGAGCAAAACCGATAGCGACATTTTCCTCGATATAACTCTGCGTTGACGTACACTTTTAAGGGGGGAGACTCGTGTAACACACTAAAAAGTAAGGTAACTTTTGGAATTTTTTTTAAAGAATCAATGCGACGGATCTTTTTTAAACTTTTAGGGTGTTTTATTATACATGTCAGGAAGTAAAAAAAAATTTTTTTGTTAAAAAATAACTGGTATGTTGGGAACCATCAAGGTACTTCGCCGCGGCGTTTGTAAATCGGCGGGCGTTATAGCACCTGTTGTACTCGCCTGAAACAAAAATAAAAAAAGTTTTCTTATTCTGTATAAAATTACACCGTCGGTGAACCTAAAATAGAAGGCAAAAGTACAAAATTGAGGAAACGGCAGGACTTTAAATAAAAAATAGCGATTTTGACAAAAAATTTTCGTTTTGTTTATGCAATAAAAATTGTTTAATTTAATTATATTATTAAAATTGTAGGTTCATCGACGAGGGAATTCATTTATCTACATGTATGCACAAGGCCAAGTCGGTTGAGCGAATAGTTTTTGAGTTATCACGCCCGCCAGTTTGAAAAAAGTGGTTTTGAGATAAACGCGTTTAAAGTTTTGGGTATCGAAAAGTTATAATTTTTGGAAACTTACAGCTGTTTCTTACTAGTCTGCTATTCCAGGCCCATACAGCAAATCCTCTGCCTCCTCATAGAATTCGTTTAACTCAATTTGCTCTTGTCTGCGAGCTATTCGAGCCTCCTTAGTGCTGCTCAGACTGCGACGCTCCTGCCTCGTCACCTGTTCGGCATCATACGTATCGGCAAAAAATTTGCATTGCTGTCCAATTTTTATGTCAAGTAATTCCATTAACTTTAAAATTGCATAATAGCTTTCGTTGAAAACGCCAGAAGCTATAATGGCTGTGATCTCGATGATATTTATGCCTGAATTCAAGTGCTTTGGAGCTAGACGCCAAACGGTAGAATTAAAGCTCTCATTAGCATTTTGTGTGTGTCCGCCTAAACACCTTTCTAGCAAATCTTTCCTTGACAGATCTTCATAAATTGGTAGTAAATGCTTTTGAACATCCGGATGAAGCGCAGGCGGGTGATCGAAGTGTTTGTCTGCAGTCTCAGCAACGCGCCATTTACACCAGCTGTCAGCTCCTTCCGGACAATTTTCATGTCTTGGCTTCTCATTTGTAGAACACAAATGATAATAAGTCGCCATTACAGCTTTTGCCATATAATCGACGGAATCAATATTCCTTCTTATAGCTAAACCATAATATGTAGTCAGTTTTTTTATGAGAACGTCAGTCAACTTCCCCTTTCCACCAAGTTTTTCTTTTTTTTTTACATTTCGGAGCCGACTGCCCATTCGTTTCTCAACATGTCCAATGCATTCACTTTTAATTACCGTAAAATTGTCACCATATGGATTTAAATCTAAAATAGCCTTGAACGTTTTGGAATCTCCGTCTCCAATGTAATTACCGTACTTAACTTTGAAGTTCTCTTCGGATCTCGAAAACATTTCTTGAATGGCATCCACCTCCATTTTACCTGCAGAACCGGAATGATTTACGGCGCATTTTTCTTCGTGCCCTTCCTGCCATTGAAAATATTCTTCAGTATTTTGTTTTTTTTTTCCAAAACGTACAAGATTGACAGTAGCTTCCTTTTACAACAAGATCTATTACCTTGCCAGTGTAATAGCCTATAAGCGTCGTACTCCGTATAGCGAAGAGAAGCCGCGTTTCTTCCATGATCCATCGCCAGATACTTTTAAATTCGTTGGAGACCTTCCTTGTTTAACATTTTCTTCTTGTTCTTCTTTTACTGCTTTTTTGCATAAAACATCAAACAGTATCTTCGCCGCGGTATGAATGTGTTGCACAATAAGAGAGTATGCATTTTTACTTATCCCTTGGCTGATATCCATAAGACCGCAAAACGTATTTAGGTCTTGTCTACCGATGCCTAACAATCTCATTACGAATATAATTCTTCTATTAATTTCATAAGCATTTTTAATGAAAGGCCCTGAGTTGATTTCTCTGCGACCACAGTGGCATATCACAACAAGTTTAAAACCAAGGCCACGATTTCCTGATTCTTCAAATTTCACATTTTGCTTACACTTTCTGCAAATAAGTAACTCTGAGATCGCGCCAAAAACAGTTAAAAATTCAATAATTCTATAACAGTGCGTTGGATTACTAGAAATATTTTCATTGCTTGCAGTTGATAATTTTCTTGCTGTGACACTCTCTCCTAATGCAGCACTTTCTTTATTGCTAAACTGATTTTCTTGGAATTTTCTTTTCGGTGGCTTACATGCACGAGTATTGCTTCTTTTCATTCCTTTTGGATACATTTTTGCGTTGGAAAACTTCCGCACGTGCCGAAATTCAAAGCACGACTGGCCGTTAAAAGCAAAACCGTCCTTAAATATTCTTTGTGCTATTACATAAACATACTTACATAAACATACTTATATAAACATACCCAAAATATATACATACAAATACTGTCTCAAATACTCGACTCGAAACATCTGCCTTATTATATGACTGTACAACAGGTTAAAAGGCGAAGCTCACCGCGCGCTCCGACCGCGCGCTCGTACCAGCGTGCAGTAAAAAGGCTGTAGCTCTGTTAATATTTTGAATTTCGATATGTAACTTTAGGAACATATTTTCTAAATGTACTACTATTGATTAATGCAAAAAAATTTTTTTCGATTTTTTGAACCGGTTACACGAGTCTCCCCCCTTAAGCATGTGTCGCCAAAAATTGGAGGTACACGTTGAAATAAAAACCCTACGTAATTACGAGGGACATAATTACCGCATAACGTAAGTACTTCCTAACTTCGAGGTACCATCTTTTCTTCTATTTTTGAGGGTACTTATGTCCCTCGTAATTACGTAGGGTTTTTATTTCAACGTGTACCTCCAATTTTTGGCGACACATGCATAAGAGTGTATCGTTGCTCGAGCAAAGGATTCTTAGACCGTTTTATACGACTGTTATATTATTTACGCAACTAACATGAATATGAATAGATTAACAAGCAGTGACCTTCGCGGAATATTTTGCGGTGCGTGCCGGGAGTCACAGTGCGAAAAATTTTTGAAT
>NW_027250220.1:0-34224 GCF_030848795.1 Temnothorax nylanderi | reverse complement strand
GAAAGACAACAAAAAATCGGGATTCTGCGCTCGAACGACATTACCGTTTACATTGATGCTGTACGAATAACAATGAATAAAATTTAATAAAATAGTCTTATTTCCATAGAAATCCCTAACATTCGACCGAATAAATCGCGTTGCATGCGAACTTCCTGTTCGCAAGAACCCGCGCGCTTCGTATACCTGAAACGCAGGTCAACGGCCAAACGACATTCAGAGATATTCATCTATAATCCCCTCATAAAACTTTCTCTTCGTCTATTTCATACTTTTCGAACTCGAAAATTCAGAAATTTATTTTTCACTTATATTTCAACATTTCAATATGCTTTTATTAAAGATAATGAAAATCACGCAAAATGTTGCTAAGGTTACGATAAAAAATTAATTAAATTTATTAATTCTTCTCAATTGATTTCTGACATTTTAATAATAGTTCCTTTAGTCCTTTATGAATATTCAGATAAATTGTCAGAAGTGCTATGTAATATGTCCGGTGTGAAAATCAAGAGAAAAGCGATCCGTCCACTGGGCCGGCGCTGCGCCGCGCGCCGAAAGACGCTCTCGCACTTTGCACCCGATTTTCTCATGATCGCTTCCACTTTGCCTTCTGACATTTTGCACTTAGTTTATTCTATACGTAAACAATACAAATGCAAATTGTCAGAAGTTCTTCTTAATATGTAAATTTTCCGAGATTTTTCGCAATTTTGGCAGCTTCTGACAACCCTTTAGCTTCTACTTACTCTTCTGACAATTTTTTCCCTGCTTTTTCTCATACTCCTCGATACCTATGCAAATTTTCAGCCGTGCCGATCGACAGTTTTTTTTGTCGGAAAATTTACACGTTTGATCGCCTGCCCACGCACTTAGCTTCCAGCGCGCCTTCTGACGGTCGGGCTTTCGCTTTGCCGGCAGCAATCGAACCTTTTCCAGGTAAGATATTTCGTGGACCGAGGCATGTTGCTTTCTTTGTACTTTTATGTGCCAGCTTTTAGACTATAAAGGATCAAGGCCGGCCGCTTAGGCGACGACTATAGAACGTAGATAGATTTGATATTTCCTCTCTTCTGTAAATCTCTCTTGTAAATCGGAAAATGAATCCTGCATCACCAGCTACTATTCATAGCACGTATGGTTAATTGAGTTCTTATCATTAATATACAACTTTTAGAATATATATAATAGTTACTTACTTATATATAAATATGCTGTAAATAAAGAGCACTCCGCACTGCTCGATCCACACACGTGTATACGCACTCACGCATCGTATGTAGGATAATCATGTACATCATGGCTGTCGCGATGAGCATTGCGCACAATATTAAACAATAAAATTATAACAACAGAAAATTAATATACTACCAACGTTATTTCTAAGTCCAAATTACAAGGAATTTTGAACTATTGCATTGATCTAAAATAAATGTTAGAGTAATATTTGAAAAATATTTTCTGTAACGTTTTTAAGATATTTTAACAACATTCAGAAAAATCATATTAAGAAATAATATTTTTTAAATATGTGTATAATATTATTAAAAAACGTTTAAAAAATATACATAAAGTCAATATTTCTAAACGTTAATTTAATGTTTCTTGCTTACTGGGGTCTCTCTCGCTTGCTCGGCACGTTGACCTTGGCCGCGGTCGTAGTGTTTGTAAAAACAGGATCGCTGGCATGCGGTAGTTCCACTCGCTACCGCATTCCACCGAGTCCGACAACACTACCCAAGCAGCAGACAATGTTTTTTAAATGTTTTTTAAATATTTATTTTTCATTAATTATACATTGTACAATTCATTGTAAAAATAATATTTATTTAATGTTTATTAAATATTTATTTTACATTGATTATTTATTTGAAATAGTGATTTAGAGAAAATATTTATTAAACGTTTATTTGACGTTTATTTAATATTTCTTTTACATTAATAATTTATTTGCAATAATAATATGAAAAAAATATTTATTTAATATTTACTTAATATTTATATTTAATATTTACTTCAAATATTATTTTATATTAATTATTTAATTGTAAGAGATGTTTCAATCGAATTTTTCTGTTGTCGTTTTGCTTTATAAATTATGTGCCGTTCCGTAAAAAATTTCCGCGTCATAGGACCTATAAGATTTTTTAACACTTTAAAGATATGTTGTAGACAAGTACATGCAGGTAAGAAGGAAGCGTCAGAGTCAGAGGATCGTCACTTGTCCATTCGATCATTAAAGTCAAGCAACATGGGCGCGGTATTATACTCGGATGGGTGACCGGCTTGAGAGAGCAGTTTTTTCAGATGGACGCGCGATTGTACGCATACCCAATATATAAAAAAATAGTTAGGAAACCGGTTTTTAGATAAAAAAAAAGAACGTTCTTTAAACGTTTCTTTGTCGAAAAAGTTGTTAAAATAAGCGTTCTTAAACATTAAAAAAATGTTTAATGTTAATAGAACATTTATTTAATGTTAAAAAAACATTTTTTAAGGTTAACAAACGTTCATTTAATATTAAAAACATATTTTTTTAATGTTAAAAAAACGTTTTTTACAATATTAAAATAAATATTTTTTTAATAAGAAAAAAGGATCTATCCCATTAATTTAAACGTTTTAAAAAATTTTTTTTTATTACTAAAAATGTTTTTAAAAACGTTTAAAAAATATTTTTTTGCTACTTGGGTAGCTGCGGCCTTTCATCTGTACTGTCGATTACTGGCAATATTTTATTTGGTGCATTATTTAGAGAATTAACACGTAAAAATGTTTGTCCGCGAAATATCGAAAGACTACAGATAAATCAAAACTTTTACTTTAAGATGTATCGTTACATGCGAGGACCGATTTCCTCGGTGCAATGGTAAATAGCAGGACCGCCTAGTTTAAATATTTCCCAATTAATTTTATCTGTACGTACCGTAGAAGAGAAGACACATATTTTTTTGTTTGGCCTACAATTAATATTTCCGAGTGTAATATTTGTAAGAAATTGAATTTGTCGGTAACTGTTATACTTTTAAGTTAATTAATATCTTGGAAATATTCAATTCTATATATATACGTATGAGATATTTTCGTTAACAAATATATTTATATAAATACTATATTTTATATATTTATTTATGTCGAATATGTATATATATATAAAATAATATCAACAAACTTCCTTGACCATAACTGGCAAATTTATTAATAGATAAAACGACGTTTTTGTTCAAATTCGGACCCTCTTCAGGTGAATAAAGCTCTTACAAATACATTCAACAGGCAATTCATGACACTGTGCCCGCAAGTCAGAAACTGAAGACTATAGGCAGAAGAAGAATTTCCCTTTTGTATTGTGATAACTTAAATAAAATAAAGGAAATATAAAATTAGAGTATCTAAGTAACTTACACGATTTGTGCGGTGTCAGTGTGAATATGTTATAATAATGTAAGATATAAAATTAAATAATGTACGTAGAGCGTGTGCAATTTCTGCAAGAGTGATTAACATAATTTTTTACTACAATTTTTTTATGTTTATTAATTATTTTTACATCTCTTTTACATTATTCCAAAGATCGCTCTTTGATTATCGTGCAACAGTAGTGATGTCGAATTTTCTTAACATGCTACAAATGCTATTACCTAAACTTTTGATATATGGTAATACCGTTATTTTTTGTTCTCTGTCGCTCAAGATAAAAATTGACGAATTTCAGAAGAGACTAGAAAGAGGTTAAAAGAGCAAAAAACAGGAAACAAAGAACACATTGTAGATCAGGCTTACATCATGCATACGTTCCCATTTTAAATAAATTTAAATAAATTGTCACCTTGCGCTTCCTTGATCTGATCAGACCATGCAAATAATTAATATTTATTTGAAAAACACAAAAAAAATTAAATATAATGCCATGAAAAAGAAGTAAAATTGTTAATAGTATTATTTCAAGTATATTTATTAGAATGAGTAATATCACATAAAAAATATATATTTTGTACACAAAATTGAATTTAAAGGAATACGTACAATATTTTAGAAATTTAGAAAGTATCTCTCAAAATTGCTGTAGTCTTAATATATAGGATGTAGAAGATATTTAAAATGTATAAAATACAGTAGAAAGTAAAATAAAATTATGAAATGTAACAGATAGCGTAATGAGAGGCGTAGAAATTTACATTATAATGTAGAAATTCGGTATCCTTTTGTAAATTAGAATTATTATGTAATTTGATGTAAATTATTTCTGAAACCAGTCGTTTAGATACATGTTTACCGAAGTCCTACAGGCTAATCTACAATGTGTTCTTTATTGCTTCCTGTTTTCTGCTCTTAACCTCTTTGCGACTATCTCGTATTTCGCAATTCCGTCGCGTAACGTGATGTTTCTAGTCTCTTCTGAAATTCGTCAATTTTTATCTTGGACGACAGAAAACAAAAAACATTGCGTTACGCGACGGAATTGCGAAATACGAGATAGTCGTAAAGAGGTTAAAAGAGCAAAAAACAGGAAACAAAGAACACATTGTAGATCAGGCTTACATCATGCATACGTTCTCATTTTAAATAAATTTAAATAAATTGTCACCTTGCGCTTCCTTGATCTGATCAGACCATGCAAATAATTAATATTTATTTGAAAAACACAAAAAAAATTAAATATAATGCCATGAAAAAGAAGTAAAATAATAGTATTATTTCAAGTATATTTATTAGAATGAGTAATATCACATAAAATATATATATTTTGTACACAAAATTTAATTTAAAGGAATACGTACAATATTTTAGAAATTTGTAACGGTATGCAGTTCTTTAAATCAAAAATATATTATTGTTAGTGGGAGTGTTATGTGTAGTGTTACACGGAAAAAAAAAGATTAGCTACTATAGCTAAAATAAGTCGTAATATATGAATAACTAACATTTTTTGCAGCGAGAACAAAAGGTTTTGCTACTATTGCTAAACTTTAGCTCTCGCTGCAAAAAATATAGCTCTTGCTGCAAAAAAATTAGTTATCCCTATTTTACGACTAAATTTAGCTAAATTTTTTTCCGTGTACGTATTTGGAAAAGCCCGCTCTATGGTCGGTATTCATAGTCGGTTCTTATATTTAAGACCATCTTAAGTACAATCTTAAGATGTCATTAACCAATCACAGAGCCGTATTAGCATCTTAAGATATTACTTAAGACGGTCTTGAAATAAGATCTGATTATGAATACCGGCCTATAATGTTGCGAGTCTCCTCCAAAAAATCTTACATTCCTCGATCCCGAAATCTAAATCACATATAAAAGATAGTTGGTCCTTTGCGAAGTTCATTAATGACAAGAAAATTAAAGATGACGAAATACTTATTTCACTAGATGTTACGGCATTATTTACGAATATTCCTATATAAAGAGTTAGTTTTAAAATAAATAGAAAAAAGGTGGAACCACATTTCCAAGACAACTGACCTCAATTTACCACAGTTTTTACACGCAATCGACCTTATTTTATCTTTTTAGTTTTAATGGTGTAACTTATGAACAAATTTTCGGCAGCCCTATGGGATCTACTTTATCTCCGGATGCTGCTGATATCGTTATGGATGACTTGGAGACGCATTGCTTAAACCTCTTAAATTTTAACATCTCTATATTTTTTAGATATGTATGGATGACATTTTTGCGGTTGTCCCCAAAACGAGTGTGGGCTTGATATTAAAGGTTTTTAACGAGTATCATCCCAGACTCAAATTCACGTACGAAACTGAAACGAATGCGTCGCTTAACTTCCTCGACACGACTTATCAGGAACGATAATACACTGATAACTAATTGGTATCGGAAACCTACGTTCTCGGGACGATACATAAACTTTCACTCTAACCATCCATTAAAATACAAGTTAAACACTATTACTAGCTTAGTGGATAGCGCCATTTTACTTTCAGACGAAAGATTCCATGACTGTAACATTAAAATACAATAGTTAAAGAAATTTTGAAGAACAATAGTTTTCCTAAACCAATTATTAATAAACACATTGCTAAACGTTTAAACATTCTCCAAATACGTAAAACTACACATAACACTCCCACTGACAATAATATAATTTTTGATTTAAAGAACTGCATACCGTTACCATATATCAAAAGTTTAGGTAATAGCATTTGTAGCATGTTAAGAAAGTTCGACATCACTACTCTGTTTACAGTTCCTAAAAAACTTGACTGCTTAATTAAACGAGGTAAAGATAGAATTGATGATCTAAAACAAACGGAAATAATATACAAGATTAATTGCAAAGATTGCAATGCTACGTATATTGGGCAGACAAAAAGACATTTGTGCACACGTCTCAAAGAACACCAGAGCGATATCAGAAAACATACTAGTAAGCATTCTGTAGTGAGTGAGCACCGAATATCCTTTGAGCATAATTTCGATTGGGGAAAGCCAGAAATAATACATAAAGAGAGACAGATCAGAAAGAGAGAATTAGCGGAGATGTTTTTTATTAAAAAATTTGACGACACCATTAATTTACAAAAAGACACGGAGAACTTAACGCTCTCTACGAACATATTATAAAAGAAACATAATTTTATTTTCCTTCTTCGCCACTTCCCTCTCTACGCCCTAGCTTATTATTGACGGCACTGGTCTGTTTTTATATATTGTCAAGTTTGTCAGTTTAAATTTTACCATGCACCGCACGGCTCTGACATGTTCCTCCGATACAAACAATTAACAAATAATGCCGTTTAACAAGTATTTTACCGTTTTGATTTTGACGCACAAATATGTAAGTTTCTGGTTTATATAATTTTTTATGGATTTTTATTTATATTTATTGTGGAGTGCTCAATTTTTGTCGTTTAGTTTTTAGATTCGGCGTAGTTTGGGCATTATGTCAGACAAATTAATATTTGTGAGTAGTGTATATACGCTTGAAAAGGACCGGAATCTGCGGTCGAAACGTAGCGTTTTTGTGATCAATAAAATTTGGCCAGTTGGATCGATCATAATACCTTTACTAATTTTTAATTATTCACTGGCGACTCAAGTTCTCAGGTTTTCTTTCTTATTTAGTTTAATATCCTAAAAAACATGTATATGTATATATACATATAGTTAGGAATAGGACCAATATACGAGCATTAATCGATGTTACAACAATTTTAACTTGTATCCATATTTAATTGGAGCATGACTGACTTGAGAAAAAAGCGTTTTATAATTTTAAGTTTTGACTATGTAATTGCGGCGCGTCTTCATGCTTAATTGATTGTTGTTTTGACCCAGATATTTGTTAGTAATCAATTATTCGCTTAATTGACAATTTTGAAGAAGTCCGAGTACGGTACGAAACGTCAATTTAATAAATATGGATACAAGTTAAAATTGTTATAACATCGATTAATGCTCGTATATTGGTCCTATTCCTAACTATAGCCTTTGCTTCAAACGAGCGGAAAATATTATTTTATTGTTATATACATATCAGGTTATTCGACATAAATAAATATATAAAATATAGTATTTATATAAATATATTTGTTAACGAAAATACCCCATACGTATATATAGAATTGAATATTTCCAAGATATTAATTAACTTAAAAGTAATAGTTACCGACAAATTCAATTTCTTACAAATATTACACTCGGAAATATTAATCGTAGGCCAAACAAAAAAATACGTGTCTTCTCTTCTACGGAATTTTTTTCGGTAAGGAATTGTCAAAATAATAGGAGTATAGGTCAAAGCATGAAAATTTCTGCAAGAATGATCAACATAATTTTTTACTACAATTTTTTTTATGTTTATTAATTATTTTTACATCTCTACATTATTCCAAAGATCGCTCTTTGATTATTGTGCACCGGCAATTCAGGTTCACGCCGAGATACCGAGAAACCATTTCCAGCGTAAAAACATCGTCGATCGCACGAGCTAAGTGAAAGCGACAAAGAGGGAGTAATATTCTCCCTCTCGCTCGGCACTGCCGAGCGCTGCCGACACACCGATAGACCGAGCGTCACTCTGTGTGCGTAGTGGAGGGGGAAATTCGCTGGCGTGCGCGGGCTCGAAATCGCAGCACTGCTCCCAGCAGTCCCAGGTCCCAGCTTCCATTTGCTTCCATTACGGTGCGAGTAGTGGTACGTTACGGACGCTACCCAGGTAGCAAGCACTCGTCATTTTGACGTCAAATGACGTCAAAAGACGTCAAAATAACAGACTTTTGACGTCAATTGACGTCAAAATGACGAGTCTTGCTACCTGGGTACGCTTCAGAAGCCGAAAATCCACGGAGAAGAAGACTGTATCAGAGCGACCAAGAGTAACCAGGTATAACGATTTGCTTCGGATTTCGAGTTATAGAGTAAAATAGAGAATATAATAAAACTGAGAATTAGATATGTGTACCATTTCAACTTATTCGCTATTGTATCTTAGATTAACGGTACTCGAAGAGCCTGTGCACGACTTGAGAGAACGCGCACACACGCGTGACGGATAAAAACGATAATAAGAAGTAAAGTTGAGAACGTGAACACTGAAACGAGATCAGAAAAAAAATATATCACAAATAGAGAATATATCCATGTCATTTCCATATATCTATCTGTGATTATATAATTCTTAGAAAATTCTTTCCTTGATTATTCTAACTCATAAAATCAATTACGTTTCCAGAACTGTAAAGATTTTTAGATATTTAAAATATTGAAGGCTTTTATCATAATACTTTTATTTTTAGAATTTTATTTTATGTTTAAATTATGAAGAGAGAGAAAAACAGTAGTGTGTCTTAAAGTACTCTCGCATTTAACTGCATTGGCATCATCGTATATCTCAAAGAAGTTCTGTTTGCTTCTCGAAGATGCTTCCTCATCGAACAAAGCGGTGCACCTACAGCAGCGTTTGCGGAGCCTCAGCACGGAACTGGTGACCCTGAGGAACCGGCTGCACGTAAGCCAACCGGCGAACGCGTCAGGGCCGACGGGCGGCACCACTGGACCCCTATCGAAGAGCCCGGAAAAAGGTGGCGGGCCCACTTCGCCCGCGCCCGCGGTACTCCCGCGTACCACTTTACCGCCCAGTGGCACAATACCTCATGGAATCGGTCATCCCGCTGGTCATACATTGACAGCTTCCGTGATTGTCCATCCACATGTCAACCATGCTGGTGCGAACACGCTCAACCATAACTCGACCGCAGCAAATAACTTAATATCTGGTTAGTGCATTAGTGCGCGGACATCTATTGTGACCCTGTATCAGGGATAATTATCTGTCATACATCTCTATTAAGTGAAAATTTCAATTATTTAATGGGATCCTAATTCCATCGTAATTTTACTATAACAAACAGTCTCTATTAGAGATGGGCGAACCCGAGTTTTTTTTTGTCGAACCGAACTCGAACCGAACTCAATGTTAAGTTCGCGAACTCGAATCCGAACTCGAACTTTTCTTTATAAGCTTCGAACTCGAATTCGAACTCGAATCCGAACCAAACCACGAATTCAAACTTAACATATTTTAAGCTTTACATTAATACATTCAACTTTTATCTTATTCAATGAAACTTTAGACAGATATAATAATATTTTACTATTTAGAAGTAATAGAAATCTTAACTTCATGTTTAAAATATGATTAAACAGAGAACTATATTTACTATATTGAAACAGAAACAGATACTAATTCTAATTTTGCATAATTTCGGATGTCCTTGATTTAAATAATAAATTAAATCAAGGACACACACAGTGGGAAACTTTTAAAATATTATAAAATAAAAGATCATGAAAAATCAGAACTGCCAAGAGAGGAGTCAGGGTCAGGGCAATATTAGCTAAATCTATGTATTGTTTATAATACAAATGGAATTTTATTAAAACTCAAACGCTCTTACTTTTACAATGCTTTGATTTTACGTTTTTCTAAATTTGAAACCAAAAACTGCAAAATGAATAATATTACAATATATAAAAAACCTGCACATTGCTTCCTTATAGTTTTTAAGTGTGCAAGTAGAAACTTGCACATTGCTTCCTCATAGTTCTTAAGTGTGCAAGTAGAAGTAATTATTAGTATTTTCTTTTTGGCTTCCTCATAGAGAAAGCTTTGTGAACGAAGGTTTCTACTTGCACATTTAAATAGTATAAGTAATAGTAGAGGTTGTTTTTTTTAACAGAAATCAGTAACCCCTTTATTATTAACAATTTTTATATAAAAATTTCAGTAAACTTGGTTGTTTCTTTTTTTAACAAAAATCGGTAATCCCTTTATTATTAACAATTTTTAATAATTATATTATATTCTTCAGTCTTTTCTACCCCTATTTCATATATAATTTTTTAAAATTTGGTTGATTAGTTCTTGAGTTATAGAAATTTCAGTAAACTTGGTTGTTTTTTTTAACAAAAATTGGTAACCCCTTTATTATTAACAATTTTTAATAATTCTATTATATTCTTCAGTCTTTTCTACCCCTATTTCATACATATCTGGTTAAGATTTGGTTGATTAGTTCTGGAGTTATAGAAATTTCGGTAAATTTGGCACAGACATACACACACACATACATACATACCGACATTTTTTTTAGGCGATATTTCGACGTTTTACAACAATATGAACATATTGGCAGAAAAAACTAAAAAACCAATCTTTTCTTTGGTTTCTTCTACCCCTATTTCATATATAATTTTTTTAAATTTGGTTGACTAGATCCAACTTTATACGCAATCAAAGGTTCATATACGAATTTACGAAAACAAAGCTTCCTCCATGAGGAAGCAAAAAGTTGTACATGTTTATTGCTTGAAATTTCACAAAAAATCATAAAGAAGCTTTTTTAAAACGAAAAATACATGTAAAATAAATTAATGTTACGACTTAGAATTGTGACGTTAATTAAAAGACTTTAGTGAATATACAATAACTGCTCAAATTTACTGTCTCTTAAAATTAGAAATTATAAGGAAGAGAGGAATAGTATAAAAAAATATAAATATTTTTAAATCGCATACACATACACACATAAAGTACAATCTAAAAATTATTAAATAAGAATTAAGAAATAAGAAGTAAGGTCAGAAATAAGGATCAAAGCCAAGAATACCAAAAACCACATGTAACTTATATTTAATCTTAAGTAAAAAAAAGAATGTTAAACCAGCTAAACAGTTAGAATCAGAGATTAAAGATTGTCATGAAGAAATACCAACTGCTCAACATGCTCTGTTGTCAAATTTTTTCTACGATTAGTTACTATTGCACCTGCATGTGAAAAAAGTCTTTCACTCGAAACTTCAGTTGCCGCAAGCCCCAAATAATGCCGTGCAACAATCCCAACGTGTCTGAAGGTAGAGATATTCTCACGCCACCACTTTGTGGGATCATTAAAAACATCAATATTTTTAGTATGAAGAAAGCTATCAACCTAGAATAAAATGAGAGCTAAGGGCTAAATAACATATACGTAATTGAAAATGTTATCATTGAAATTTTATATCTATTTGACTTAAGTCTAAAAACTAAACAAAATGGCAACGGTCATAACGGTAAACACTCAACTATTACTTAAATAAAAGAGCATTATAATGAATAAATTCAAATTTTGTCTTACTTTTTTATTAAATTAAAATTGCAACTAACATATCGATTTACCTCTATGTCTAAAATCTCCTGCATATCCATAAAGTCACAGCGTAAATTGTAAATAGTGCATCTCTCTCGAACCGCATCCCAAACAGAATTTGATGAGGACTGGCAAACTGAAGTAGTTTCAGTACTTTCGGTTATCATGGACTGTTGACATTCTGATACTTGCGGTTGATTTAATTTAGGATCTGAAGCAATTTGAGTACTTGTGTTTGTTTTAACTGATTTGTGGTATGCTTTATGAACCTCTTTCTTCAACTTCTTGGTAACTGATTCAACTTCTGCAGGATCTGTTAATATTGCCAATCTATATCTGGGATCGACTGCCATAGCAAGAATGTACACATCATCATTTTTATAAGCTCTGAAACGATTTTGAACTTCTTTTAACAGATTTCGAGCAAATATTATGCCAGTGTCAGCACTATCTTGGGTTTTAGCATCAATAAACTTATTGAGTTCAGTTTCAATACTATAAATAACTGGAAGCAACATTGAAGCTGTTGGTAAATTTGAACTGCCGAGAGGGGCAGTGACATCAGCAATAGGCTTTAAAATAATTGTCACATCTGCAAAAAGAATTATTCTTAGTTTTATAACCTTCAGTTTTAAATAAATGCGACCATCATAGAGGACAAGAAATTCAGCGAATAGGACTAAGTACGTCACAAACAAGGAACAGAGACTCTGTGCTATATAACCTTAGGATTAGCTTGAAGGCACCTATCACTCCTCATCCGAGAACTTTCAAAAAAAAAAAAAAAAAAGAATAATAAATGCGATCACAAACTGTTAAAAATTATTGAAAAACCAAATAAAAAGTAAAATTTCTCAATAATGACTATAAAAAGAGCAAAATAGAAAAGAATAAGAAATTACTTTTTACTAAATTCCATTCAGTATGAGTTAGATTATTCTTGCCCGCCTCATATCCCTCTGCAACAATTGCTTTCTCTTGTTCTACCGATCGGTTCAGTAACAGATATTCTGTATTCCAACGTGTTTTGACCATTGTAATCATCTCATGAAGAGGTAATTTGTAAAGGCGTTGATAATATTCCAATCTCATGCGGGCTTTTGAACTTCGATGATATCTTGTTGCAATCCGCTGTAATTTTTCTAGTATCCTGTCGAGTTCTAAGCCAATTCTTGCACGTCTTATACATAGTTGAAGAGTATGATCAGCACATATAACAAGTGATTGAAATTATTTAGAGAGGACAACGCAGCAATCATGTTAGCAGCGTTATCAGTAACTGTATATAATGGAATTTCAATATCTATTTTCCATTCTGACAACATGTCTTCAAGTTTATCTGAAATAGCTTTTGCTGTATGAGGCGCTGGAAAATTGTAACAGCCTAAGGTCTTGCTGATAAGAAAGAAGTCACTGTTGATATACTGGCAATTAAATGCAATATAATGATGCCCTGCTCGTGATGTCCATAGATCAGTCATAAAACATAATGATTCGACATTTAACTTATCTTTATCAATCATTTCTTTGATACTAGTTTTTACTTTTTCATACAAATTAGGCACTATGTTTCTTGCAACTTTACTGCGAGAAGGAAGTGTATATCTTGAGTCAAGCTCGTAAGTAAGTTCTCTAAAACCGCGATCTTCAACAATAGAATAAGGTTGAAAATCTAAGGCAATCAT
Source organism: Temnothorax nylanderi (assembly GCF_030848795.1). Lineage (NCBI taxonomy): Eukaryota > Metazoa > Arthropoda > Insecta > Hymenoptera > Formicidae > Temnothorax > Temnothorax nylanderi. The sequence goes on along the minus strand of NW_027250220.1, from coordinate 20,891 downwards.
TTTCCCCACTGCTTCATCCAGCTTCATTTTTTTTTAGGAAGTCTTTAAATAAGAAGTATTCTTTTGAAAAATATTAGGTAAAGAAGACTGTATTAAAACGTTATTTTTATTGCTTGCTTGTCTTTTTAATTTGAGCTTTTTTTTCTCTTCTTCAAGCTCTAACATTTTCTTGTTTTCTTCAGGGTGCATTTTAAGATGCCGCTTTAATGTAGAGGTAGTGCTCGTTGGTGTTGAAAGAATTTTTAAACACTCTTTTGCTTTACATTGAGCAGAATTTTTATCTATTTTCTTGAAAAAATCCCATACGACACCAAAATCTTTGCCTTGATTATTATCTTCATATTCTTCATCATCATTTTCATGTTCATATACATTTTTATTTTGATTATTTTTTGTATTGGCTCGTTTTGTTACATCAGTTTCTACACTTTCTACAGTTTCTACCACATATTCTAGTATATTTCTATTTTTGTTTTCTTTATCTTTCCAACCTTTTGATTTTGGCTTGCGTTTTTTCTGTTGGTAATGCCGCTGTGCTTGCTGTTGTGATTCATTGACTTCATTATTATTTCCTTCATTACTGTTGAGAAGAGGTTCAGGAGAGTCAATATCCGAAATATCCGAATTGTTAAATTCCATTTCTTTCTATATCTTTATCTTTTGAAATACTGAAATAAATGATATATAGTGCAGAAAAATTAAATCAATCTGTCACAGGAAGCAATATGTCAATAAAAGAACAAAACAGCAGTGGAATTATCTAAGCTTACAAATAATACAAATCACATAACCACTTTTTCATTCACAAGTACACACAAAAGCTAAGACGATTTAGACGATACCCAGAAAACACAATGCAACAGGTAACGTACATGTATATAACATATGTATTATGTTGCATTTATATTGTTGAATAGGAAATTACAACTAACCTGTACGTTACATGTTGCATTGTGTTTGCTGGGTAATATCATTAAATAGAAAAGTATACCAAGTCAATATATTAAATTTGAATATAAACTTGCTTGAAAAAAGATCTTAATCTTATTATTCTTCCACTTTTCTTGCTATCGCCAGCGCGCCAGTAATTGATAATTCATATCAACGTGATACAAAAAGTTTGTTTTCTATTGCTGCACACAGGCTGCAGTGAGTGCAGTGCTGCACTCGCTGAACTGGTAGTGTAACTGCAACTGCTCAGTGCTCGTGCTCACTGCCCACTGGTCCACTGGCAATAACTGGTGCAATAACTTAGAGTGAGATAAGTATATTTTGTTTCACTCTAAACTCTAACTTATTGCACTAATGTGCTGCACCAGTTTACCAGTGCAGCAATAGAAATCAAACTTAAGAAGATTCACAAAATGCGAGAGATTTGATTGATTTGAATGGCAATCGTTTTGCAATCGATTGGACATACAGGACATACTGATTGGCCACATTGCAAAGATTGCAGTTATTTAACGAAGAAATGGTTGTGATCAATCGTAACATGTTCAAAAACGGAATGTTACCAAAAGAAAGAAAAAAGTTCGAGTTAACTGTAACAAGGCTCGAACTGTTCGAGTTCGAGATAAAATTTGGATTTATTTATCTCGAACTCGAATCGAACAGTTCGGTTCGAGTTCGAGTCGAGCAGTTCGTATTTCGAATAGTTCGCACACCCCTAATAATAAATATGACATTTTTTGTTATTGAATAAATTATCGGCCTAATATTAATTTTTTAGTTACATTCTGTTTTTACTTTTACCATTCGATTATAATTCGATATTACAATGGCCGGTATTCATAGTCATCTTATATTTAAGATCCGGTCTTAAATCCGGTCAAAAGCAGTCTTAAGACTCCGTTCAGCCAATCAAATGATCGTATTAGCATCTTAAGACATTACTTAAGACGGTCTTGAAATAAAATCCGACTATGAATACCGCCCAATGTGATTTCTATCTAATGCTAAAAATACAAACTAATGAAAACAAGTGATTACCGATATCATTGTTATTCCCACGAGTAAGGGGAATAACAGGTCCACCCGGGTAGAGCCCCGGTACACCGGGTGAGGGGACTTACAATACAACTGGGGGTGGCCCCAGGTTCCCAGAGGTTGGTCGCTTGCCGCCGGACTTACTCTCCGACCATGCATCCCAGGGGGTGGCAGTGTGGTCTTGTGGTAAAGCGCCAGACTCGTAACCCCGAAGAACCGGGTTCGAGTCCACCTGATCACAGGAATTTTTATATTCCAAACTGCACCCTCCGCACGAGTAAAGCTCGTGCGGAGAAACTGAGCTATATTTCGGAGGAGACATTAAATTTGAAATTTGTCGTCAAGCTTGGGGAGCTTGGGAGTTTTGGGTCAATAATACTGCTATCATTAGCTGCAATATTAGTACAAGTAATTAGAATCAAACCCGTAAGAGTATGTGTCATCTTGGCGCGCAGATGTCGCCATCTCTTTCCATTTATACGAAACAAATTGTCGAACAGTGGATTAAGCTGTGGATTGAAGTGTATTCCACGATCATGGAAACTTGTAAATTCCTTTGTTAAGACCACTCGAATAAGATCGAATAGGATCGGCGATTATCAAGTATGGTTTAAAGAATGCATACATTCCGATAGCCCGATGTTCCTTATATTTTATGTGGGCATCCCAGAGGATGGCAGTGTGGTCTTATGGTAAAGCGCCAGACTCGTAACCCCAAGGAACCGGGTTCGAGTCTACCTGATCACAGGAATTTTTATATTCCAAACTGCACCCTCCGCACGAGTGGGGCTCGTGCGGAGAAACTGGGCTATATTTCGGGGGAGACATTAAATTTGAAATTTGTCGTCAAGCTTGGGGAGCTTGGAAGTTTTGGGTCAATAATACTGCTATCATTAGCTGCAATATTAGTACAAGTAATTAGAATCAAACCCGTAAGAGTATGTGTCATCTTGGCGCGCAGATGTCGCCATCTCTTTCCATTTATACGAAACAAATTGTCGAACAGTGGATTAAGCTGTGGATTGAAGTGTATTCCACGATCATGGAAACTTGTAAATTCCTTTGTTAAGACCACTCGAATAAGATCGAATAGGATCGGCGATTATCAAGTATGGTTTAAAGAATGCATATATTCCGATAGCCCGATGTTCCTTATATTTTATGTGGGCATCCCAGAGGATGGCAGTGTGGTCTTATGGTAAAGCGCCAGACTCGTAACCCCAAGGAACCGGGTTCGGGTCCACCTGATCACAGGAATTTTTATATTCCAAACTGCACCCTCCGCACGAGTGGGGCTCGTGCGGAGAAACTGGGCTATATTTCGGAGGAGACATTAAATTTGAAATTTGTCGTCAAGCTTGGGGAGCTTGGGAGTTTTGGGTCAATAATACTGCTATCATTAGCTGCAATATTAGTACAAGTAATTAGAATCAAACCCGTAAGAGTATGTGTCATCTTGGCGCGCAGATGTCGCCATCTCTTTCCATTTATACGAAACAAATTGTCGAACAGTGGATTAAGCTGTGGATTGAAGTGTCTTCCACGATCATGGAAACTTGTAAATTCCTTTGTTAAGACCACTCGAATAAGATCGAATAGGATCGGCGATTATCAAGTATGGTTTAAAGAATGCATATATTCCGATAGCCCGATGTTCCTTATATTTTACGTGGGCATCCCAGAGGATGGCAGTGTGGTCTTATGGTAAAGCGCCAGACTCGTAACCCCAAGGAACCGGGTTCGAGTCCACCTGATCACAGGAATTTTTATATTCCAAACTGCACCCTCCGCACGAGTGGGGCTCGTGCGGAGAAACTGGGCTATATTTCGGGGGAGACATTAAATTTGAAATTTGTCGTCAAGCTTGGGGAGCTTGGGAGTTTTGGGTCAATAATACTGCTATCATTAGCTGCAATATTAGTACAAGTAATTAGAATCAAACCCGTAAGAGTATGTGTCATCTTGGCGCGCAGATGTCGCCATCTCTTTCCATTTATACGAAACAAATTGTCGAACAGTGGATTAAGCTGTGGATTGAAGTGTATTCCACGATCATGGAAACTTGTAAATTCCTTTGTTAAGACCACTCGAATAAGATCGAATAGGATCGGCGATTATCAAGTATGGTTTAAAGAATGCATATATTCCGATAGCCCGATGTTCCTTATATTTTACGTGGGCATCCCAGAGGATGGCAGTGTGGTCTTATGGTAAAGCGCCAGACTCGTAACCCCAAGGAACCGGGTTCGAGTCCACCTGATCACAGGAATTTTTATATTCCAAACTGCACCCTCCGCACGAGTGGGGCTCGTGCGGAGAAACTGGGCTATATTTCGGGGGAGACATTAAATTTGAAATTTGTCGTCAAGCTTGGGGAGCTTGGGAGTTTTGGGTCAATAATACTGCTATCATTAGCTGCAATATTAGTACAAGTAATTAGAATCAAACCCGTAAGAGTATGTGTCATCTTGGCGCGCAGATGTCGCCATCTCTTTCCATTTATACGAAACAAATTGTCGAACAGTGGATTAAGCTGTGGATTGAAGTGTATTCCACGATCATGGAAACTTGTAAATTCCTTTGTTAAGACCACTCGAATAAGATCGAATAGGATCGGCGATTATCAAGTATGGTTTAAAGAATGCATATATTCCGATAGCCCGATGTTCCTTATATTTTATGTGGGCATCCCAGAGGATGGCAGTGTGGTCTTATGGTAAAGCGCCAGACTCGTAACCCCAAGGAACCGGGTTCGGGTCCACCTGATCACAGGAATTTTTATATTCCAAACTGCACCCTCCGCACGAGTGGGGCTCGTGCGGAGAAACTGGGCTATATTTCGGAGGAGACATTAAATTTGAAATTTGTCGTCAAGCTTGGGGAGCTTGGGAGTTTTGGGTCAATAATACTGCTATCATTAGCTGCAATATTAGTACAAGTAATTAGAATCAAACCCGTAAGAGTATGTGTCATCTTGGCGCGCAGATGTCGCCATCTCTTTCCATTTATACGAAACAAATTGTCGAACAGTGGATTAAGCTGTGGATTGAAGTGTCTTCCACGATCATGGAAACTTGTAAATTCCTTTGTTAAGACCACTCGAATAAGATCGAATAGGATCGGCGATTATCAAGTATGGTTTAAAGAATGCATATATTCCGATAGCCCGATGTTCCTTATATTTTACGTGGGCATCCCAGAGGATGGCAGTGTGGTCTTATGGTAAAGCGCCAGACTCGTAACCCCAAGGAACCGGGTTCGAGTCCACCTGATCACAGGAATTTTTATATTCCAAACTGCACCCTCCGCACGAGTGGGGCTCGTGCGGAGAAACTGGGCTATATTTCGGGGGAGACATTAAATTTGAAATTTGTCGTCAAGCTTGGGGAGCTTGGGAGTTTTGGGTCAATAATACTGCTATCATTAGCTGCAATATTAGTACAAGTAATTAGAATCAAACCCGTAAGAGTATGTGTCATCTTGGCGCGCAGATGTCGCCATCTCTTTCCATTTATACGAAACAAATTGTCGAACAGTGGATTAAGCTGTGGATTGAAGTGTATTCCACGATCATGGAAACTTGTAAATTCCTTTGTTAAGACCACTCGAATAAGATCGAATAGGATCGGCGATTATCAAGTATGGTTTAAAGAATGCATATATTCCGATAGCCCGATGTTCCTTATATTTTACGTGGGCATCCCAGAGGATGGCAGTGTGGTCTTATGGTAAAGCGCCAGACTCGTAACCCCAAGGAACCGGGTTCGAGTCCACCTGATCACAGGAATTTTTAAATTCCAAACTGCACCCTCCGCACGAGTGGGGCTCGTGCGGAGAAACTGGGCTATATTTCGGAGGAGACATTAAATTTGAAATTTGTCGTCAAGCTTGGGGAGCTTGGGAGTTTTGGGTCAATAATACTGCTATCATTAGCTGCAATATTAGTACAAGTAATTAGAATCAAACCCGTAAGAGTATGTGTCATCTTGGTGCGCAGATGTCGCCATCTCTTTCCATTTATACGAAACAAATTGTCGAACAGTGGATTAAGCTGTGGATTGAAGTGTATTCCACGATCATGGAAACTTGTAAATTCCTTTGTTAAGACCACTCGAATAAGATCGAATAGGATCGGCGATTATCAAGTATGGTTTAAAGAATGCATATATTCCGATAGCCCGATGTTCCTTATATTTTATGTGGGCATCCCAGAGGATGGCAGTGTGGTCTTATGGTAAAGCGCCAGACTCGTAACCCCAAGGAACCGGGTTCGAGTCCACCTGATCACAGGAATTTTTATATTCCAAACTGCACCCTTCGCACGAGTGGGGCTCGTGCGGAGAAACTGGGCTATATTTCGGAGGAGACATTAAATTTGAAATTTGTCGTCAAGCTTGGGGAGCTTGGGAGTTTTGGGTTAATAATACTGCTATCATTAGCTGCAATATTAGTACAAGTAATTAGAATCAATCCCGTTATCTCCACCTCTCTGGAGGAGAAATTTTTCATGTATCTCCCTTCATATCATCGTACTATAGAAAGGACGATTTGATTTATTTAATAAAATAATTTTAATATTAATGAATGAATAACATATATATGTATTTCAATCTGCATACAATGGTAATTCGTAGTTTTGACCGATACGGTCGAATCTTTTTAACACCTCCTCGAAATCCAACTTGCCGATACACTCTCGACATTGGTTGGCCGGTTTAATCACACATAATATATTTCTACTCTAATCCGTACAACTCGTTCATAATCGTGTGCCAGGACCGCCAATATCACCCTTAATTATTTATATTCTTGGGACTTTTCGTTTAGTTCGTTAAGAAAGCACTAACATGCTTCAAAAGAAAATTTATGTATGTTTATTTGTTTGTCCACAAACGACATTTGAATTTTACCCAATTTTTGGCCGTTTAAACCTTACCATTCCCCTTAAGGAACTTTCGTTACATTTTTTAAGATTTTTTTACAAATAAAGTTGAGTTTTCACTTTTTGTCAGATTTTTGGAAATAGGCAAATGTTATAGGAAATGAGATATTAGGGGAGACCGGGGCTAAGCTGACAACGGGGCAAACTTGACACTAGGCTTTTTGCCAATTTAAATCTATCGTAGAAACTTGCCTTTCCTACTGTAAATGCGTCTTTATGTGCCAGTATTATCAACGGAATTTGGTAACATTCTGAGTTATAGTGTAATTTTTAACGCGACATAAGCGTTTTTGATAGTGAAAAGTAATTTTTCTGATCTCTCGAAAATGTCTACTCTTTCATCGAGCTTTACTCTTGCGAATCTACCGGTAAGTGATTTTGATGGGAAATTTGATGCTCTATATGAATCCGATAATCGTTTTTGCATATTTTCAAAATTTTCATGTTTTTGAAGTGACAAAAGTGAAAAACGACGTCCGGGGCAAAGTCAACACCACGCCGTTTCGTCGGCTCCCAGTAACAAACGATGCTTGTCATGCAGCCGTATGGCTCATGACAAATGTATGCGCACGTCCGATCGCGAGTTTACCTGCATTAATTGTTTTTCAGACATGAGTTTAGATGAAGATAATTGAAAGTTCAACAATTTTTGTTCTCATTATTTTAAATGATTGTTCTAGCTACTTTATTCCGAATTTTTGTACTTTTTAAATACACAATAAACAATGTATTTTCATTTTCAGACAGTAAAAAATAAGTTCCAGATCAAATTGTGTCGATCAGACAAAGTGTTGAGTTTGCCCCGGCGGGGTGTCGAGTTTGCCCCGGCATTTTTCAATTCGAAAATTTGTCTTCGCGTCACTTTTCCTTTCCTGGCGGCAAAACAAAGCGACGTACAGCAAAACTTCCTGAATCAATTTTGTACCTGAAGAAACACTCTTTAAATATGTACCATTGAATTTGCCTAAAAATTTTAATTAAATTTAAAAATTGCCTTTGAAAAAATAGTGTCGGCTTAGCCCCGGTCTCCCCTACTATATTTAATTAAAAATTGTCCAATCGAGTCTGAGGTACGGTTGTGAATGTGACTAATCGAATTTTATATTAAAAGAAATTATACTTGTAAATTAGTTTAAATTTCAAAACTGGTTTCGATCTCTACTCACGATCTCTATCCTCTTCAATGGATGGTATTTGGTGAACTGAGTATGCCGTTCATTTATTGCCTCCTTTTATTGTTGTTGTAACAATCCCCTCTTAATTTTTTATATTTTCTGTGGAAGGGGTAATCGTAACCTTATTCGACGCCCCTCTTTAAAGTAATTCCCAGGTAGCACATATTAGTTTCATAGTTTCAAAAAACATACATGAAACTAATATGTGCTACGTGGAAAAAGTTTTCCTTAGGTGCGGCGTATATATCGGAGTTACTCTAAAGACACATAATAGAGTAATTGCGCGTAAATCCTTGTGCGGCGTAAATACAGGAATTATCCTAATATAAAAAAATATTGCGTCGAATAATCAAGTATAATTACGACTAATAATACTGCGATAACCTTCTTCTTTTCCGCATCGGTCAATTTAGTGATATTTATCTAAACATTCTAATATATTCTAATACATTTTAAACATAGATACGCAGATTCTATATATACACTTACTCGATTTACACGGAATATTCGTTCCACGTAGCATTTTTTTACGCGGCTGAGACTCGCGTGTGAATAAGCTTTTTTTTCCTCCCTAGGCTTAATCTCGGTTATAGTAATGTCAACACCAAAGATTGACTCCGTAAGGATTAGTTCGTTTCTTTGCTTTGTCGGAGTTTTGTTACGCTCTAAAGCGTCTGGTGGACTTACCATTGGATATTTAGGTCCTAACTTTTTTCGGTGTAGGTGGCACCTTCTTTTTGCTTTAGCAGGGTCAAAGTTTTCAGGTTTTCCACGGTAATCGGGAGCTAACTTTTTAATTTCGCCAGCATTGTATATCATCTTTTCACCAGGATTTGCTTGCGCCTCCATAGTGATGATTGATTTTAAGCACTCAGCTTCCAGATGATGTTTGAATCTTTTCTAGGTAAAAGAATATTTTTGAAACAAAAGGAATGTATTATCGTGATAATCGTGATAATAATGAAATAAAACATACAATTTCAAAAAAGTCTTTGAGGTAATTCCATTTACGTGCCTCAACTTTTTGCATGGCCACATGAAAGAGAACGGTTCGTTTAAACCGATGTAAGAACGAGGTCTTGAATGGACCATGATTCGATCGGTGTACGAATATTAAGATCGAACCATTTACGGGCATTGTTTTTGAGCTTTCCCGTAGCGGCGAGTAATAACACATCATTCGATACACCATGTACTTGTGCGACATGTTCAGCGGTTAGAATCCATTGATTTATAGATTGATTGATTAATTGATCTATTAGCCTTCTCGGCTATTTTTTACATCAAATGTCCTTACATTAATTCCTCTATATGAGGTACAATATATTTTTTTAACATACGTTTAAATGGTTCGATTTTTTCACATTGCTTTATTTCTATCGGTAGGGCGTTATACATATTCAAACCTTCATAAAACAAACTTTTTTGCCCGCTTTTCGTTCTACGAAATTGTATTGCAATACTCCTGGATTATTAACTAATATTTATAATGAATATTAAGCGGTGACAATATAATACTATTTTGCAAAAATTAAACTTTTTTGGTTTTACGTTTTTGTTCTAACAAATGCTATTTTGATTGTTTATGTATGATTGTTTATGTATAGAAGGGAAAATATGTTAAGTTAAAGATTAAACATAAGATTGACTGAAGGAAAAGCTGAAAGTATTAATAATTTCTGGTGTACCACTAAAATAAGAAGTGGGGATAAAAGTCGCGAGAAGGATAATGTTTGGTCCCAATGACTTTACACTGTAAAGTTTACAGTATAGACATTCGTGTTGTGATATCTGTTACTGACTTCGTCGTTAGTTCTTGGTGATCTTTTGAAATGGTAAGATCGCGATCGAACAGATACATTTCTAGTAGTAATAACTGGTGACGGTAAATGCAGCTAACTATCACAAGAATTGAAAGAATCTATACTGCATTTTAATCAGCATATAATCTCAATACATTGGGTGAGTTATCGGAAATAAAATACTTATGTCTCTCTTTGAAAAATTTGTAAAACATAGTTATATTTTCTTAAAGGCATTTTCTTTTTGAAGTTATCAAAGTTATTAATATTCTTTTTAATTACACGTCTCGATTTTTTGCATTTTGCGGTTGACATAAAGATGATCTTTCAAGCGTGTACATTATAATATCGGTTTTTAGATGATTTTTAATTTAAGAATTTGATATTAAGCAAAGATCTTCTTTATACTGTACTTTTACTGTAGTTTTATTACTTAATTTAATTTGTACTGAAGATCATAAATGCTACACTGAGGGAAAAATATTGTAGAATCAACAAAACAATTTTGTTGATTTTTCAATTTATTGATCCAATTATTTATTTTATTGAATTAAGTACACGTCTATTATTTGAACAAAATGAAATAATTGAATTCTGAAAATGGTATCATACAAAATCATTTTTTTTAAGTTAATGATCAATTTTGTTAACTCAATAAAATAATTTTGTTGAACCAAGAACATTAACGTTTTTAAAAATAGTAAATTTATTCAAAGAAATATTTAGTTAATGTTATATTATGTATAATTGATAGTATAAAATATTTAGTTAAAAAGAACAAATCAATATAGTCAACAAACAAAATAGTCAAAAGAACAAAAAGAACAAAATATTTTGTACAAATATTTTGTTAAGCCAATCAAATCATCTGCTTGGCAACATACAATCTTCCGGTTTTATTAAACCAACAAAATTTTTATTGAAAAAAATAATTATTTCTCTCAGTGTAGAAATGTTTTTTAATGCTATATCTAGATTTTATTTTATATATCGTTTCACATAACGAATACTTATAATCAATTTAAAATCACGTTAAACTAGACACTAAGTAATAAACGAACAGTGAATGCAAATTTTCATTGTTACAGAAGTATGTGTGTACAATAAAAAAAATTAACCCCACCACCGCTATTCCCGAAAAATTCTATCCCTATTTCATATATAATTCTTTAAAATTCGGTCTATTAACAAATAAGTAGTTTGCGGAAAACGTTGCAAGAAAACGTTGCATCTGTGCCTGAGTTTACCCCCCCTTACTGTCGACAAAGACGTAGTTCTACGTCAAAAATATAAAAATAATTAAAAATAAGTCATTAAAATATTTAGAGGAAAGTCCCCTATTATGAGATAGGAATCCTAATATGAGATGGCGGGGTTTTTTCATGGTGGGATCAACAGATGGGGCCTATATAGGGCCTTTTAGCTTAACATATCTCATATTAGGATCCTGTCTCATAATAGGGGACTTTCCTCTACTACTCTACGATTATTATTTTCTAAAATATAACAATTAAAAAATCGGTTTCGAAAAATTAACCCCACCACCGCCATTCCCGGAAAATTCTACCCCTGTTTCATATATAATTCTTTAAAATTCGGTCTATTAACAAATGAGTAGTTCGCGGAAAACGTTGCAAGACAACGTTGCAAGAAAACGTTGCAAGAATAACCCCACCACCGCCATTCCCGGAAAATTCTACCCCTGTTTCATATATAATTCTTTAAAATTCGGTCTATTAACAAATGAGTAGTTCGCGGAAAACGTTGCAAGACAACGTTGCAAGAAAACGTTGCAAGAATAACCCCACCACCGCCATTCCCGGAAAATTCTACCCCTGTTTCATATATAATTCTTTAAAATTCGGTCTATTAACAAATAAGTAGTCCGCGGAAAACGTTGCAAGAAAACGTTGCAGTCGTGCACCCGAAGTTACCCCCCCCCCTCCTTCGGGAAAGACGTAGTTCTACGTCAAAACGTTGCAAGAAAACGTTGCAAGAAAACGTTGCAGTCGTGCACTCGAAGTTACCCCCCCCCCTCCGAGAAAGACGTAGTTCTACGTCAAAAAATAGGAACATTCATTAAAGCTTAATTTGCGTTAAATTAATTGACTCGAATAAATAACGTTATAATAAATTGAATTCAAATCGGTTGTTCGTTTGTTGTTTTGTTCAAACATATATATTCATCGTCGTTGACATAAGAAATAGAGGATAAATCTAGAACGTAACATGTTGATAAATATACTGATCTATTATAAGCGAAAGTTCTATTCGCGAGGAAACTCAATTTTAACTGTTATAGATTTCTTAAATTTCCTAAATTTCTAAATGTAATATTTTTTATTACGTTATATTACAGTTGATCTTATTTTATATAGGAACTTACTGTAATACGCAAAATACAGATGTATGTGTGTTCAGGAATCGCGAGAAACCTCGCGTCTCATCCGTTGGTTTCGAGCGTTAAATTTCTGTATTGCTCGCCGTGTTTTCATTACGCGTGTTTATCGGCTAAACCTTGTCGGAACGCGACCTATTCCCGCGAAAGCTACCTGTTACCCGAAATTCTCGTTTGCTCCGTGGAAACGATCGCGTTACTCGTCGAACCTCCCTCTCCTCGCGCGCTCGCAATTACCGTGTAGACACTCGATGTGAATACCGCTCGCCTCAGAACTCCTCGTGACATCGTAACAGTAACATTAAATTTCGATACCACCAATACTGCCTTTTTGATTAGTCGTTCCTATACCAATACCTTGACCGCCGAGTCCTTTTTACAAGGCTGTACCAGCCAACCGCGCTTTGCGAAACGAAACACACTCGTTGAGCGCACAATGTGTAAATTCTAAATGAAACATTAATGACTTTGTTAATTTTACACGTAACTTTAAAATCAGTTTGAGTGGAATAAAAATTATATATTTCATGTTTATAATCTTTTCCAAAATTATTTATATTATCTTCCATACATGTTATATCTTCAATTTAAGAGAGCTAGATAATTAAGTATTTTATTTTGATGAAACTCATCTTGTACAGTTTTTACATTGAAAATAATTTTTCTCGAAAATTATCGAAAAAATTTATTCTACAGTTCTTGAAATGTTCAAAATAATTTCTACATTTCTTATTTTCTTTCGCGAAAAATTATTTTCTCGAATACAGACGATTTGTCATACATTACATTCATAAATCGTACTTTTCTCTCTAAGCGGAAAATATTTTGCTAGTCACAATTTACGTTTGACTAGAACTGAATAAGGGAACAGTACAAATAACAGAATTAATTAATAAGCGAACTCATCGCAACGATATATTTTATTAAATTGTATCGATTTTATATAAGTATTCTGTTGCTTCCTCATAGAGGAAGCTTTGTTTTCATAAACTTTGTATATGGACCTTTAATTGCATATAAAACTAGATCTAATCAACCAAATGTTAATAAATTATATATGAAATAGGGGTAGAAAAAAGACCGAAGAGAAAATTGTTTTTTTAGTTTTCGATGCCAATGTGTTCCTTATGTTCTAAAACGTCGAAATATCGCATTAAAAAAAATGTCGGTATGTGTGTATGTATGTATGTGCCAAATTACCGAAATTTTTATAACTCCAGAACTAATCAACCAAATCTTAACGAATTATATATGAAATAGGGGTAGAAAAAACTGAAGAATATAATAGAATTAATAAAAATTGCTAATAATAAAGGGGTTACCGATTTCTGTTTAAAAAAACAGCCAAACTTACCAAAATTTCTATAACTCAAGAACTGATTAACCAAATTTTAAAGAATTATATATGAAATAGAGGTAGACAAAACTGAAGAATATAATAGAATTAATAAAAATTGCTAATAATGAAGGGGTTACCAATTTTTATCTAAAAAAATCTATATGATTGCCCTAATTTCTGCAAATTTTGAGATATCGAGCTTAATTTTTTTTTATGGATAGAGTATCATTAAAGGTAGGTAGGTGTTGAATTTAGCAATGATCGGTGAAGGGGTTACCGATTTTTGTCTAAAAAGTGTACAAGTTATACATGTAATCTTAGATATAGAACGTATAATTAAAGGAAGGTTGTTTTGAATTTCGCGAAGATTGGTGAAAGGGTTACCGATTTCTGCCTAAAAAATATATAGGGTAGACCGAGGCGAATCGGATTACTAATTAGCACGATAAAATAGCTCGTTTGAAAAAAAAACACTAACGAAAACTGTCTTAAAACTTATATTGATCCGATTCGCCTCGGTCTACCCTAAGTTATTTGATGGATAGAGTATCATTAAAGGATGATTGTTAATGAATTTGGCGAGGATCGGTAAAGGGATTACCGATTTCTGCTTAAAAAGTGTATAAGATGTACATGTAATTTTATATAGAGTATTATTAAAAGTAGGTTGTTCTGAATTTTGCGAGAATTGGTGAGAGGGTTACCGATTTTTGCTTAAGGGGTAACGCCACTCTAGAGTCCCAAAAAAGCCAATTTTTGATAATTTTTTTCAGAAATACAATAATCATAAATGAAAATCGGTTTAATTCTATTTATTATCTATATATTAAAGTATAAAAAAAATTTTTATTAATTTTTTATTGACAAAATGGCGGCGCCAAAGCCATTGATCCAAAGTGATCTAGAGTGGCGTTACCCCTTAAAAAATGTGTAACGATTTCTTCTTAAAAAATGTGTAAGTATCTTTAATGATACATACTCCATCCATAAACAAAAGTGTGCAAGTAGAAACTTGCACATTGCTTCCTTATAGTTTTTAAGTGTGCAAGTAGAAACCTGCACATTGCTTCCTATATGAAGAAGCCAAATTAATAAATATCTACTAATAATTATGCATAAAAAAAACAGGCTTCCTCATAGAGGAAGCAATGTGCAGGTTTCTACTTGCACACTTAAAAACTATAAGGAAGCAATGTGCAAGTTTCACTTGTTCGATAACGTAATTACTGGAAATTTAGTAAAGTCAAAAGAAGAGTAGATTGATCATAAAAACTGGTAATATCTGTGTGTGGTGTGTGTGTGTGTGTGTGTCTGCGTTTATAATGTTGTGTTATTGGTAGCGGAATATAGTACTTAGAGTGTTATAAGTAACGAATAATTACTTATATAATACTAATAATAATATAATAATACTAATTCAATCAGGTCTCCTCAATAACGTGCGAGATCGACAAGTATTATTTACATTACATAATATGCTATATGAAATACTGATCTATATCGATTCTTATTTAGATTCTGTTAAAAATTATCCAATTATCTTTCTCTCAATCTTCGTTTTATTTATTAAGCCTAATATGGTTATCGCTACTTCAGCATAAGAGTTTTATAAATAGAATTCATGTCATGAATATCGATAAGATTAAATTTTATTAAACTAGATTAATGAAATTAACATTGTAAATAATTGTTTATTTTTTTTTTATGTAACTTTCAGTTGCGAAAATATTTGGACAAGTCGTGAGAGAACGTGAAAAATATATTTTTAATATAGCATGCGCATATTTATTTTATTGGATTTAAATTGTGATTTCTTCCATCAAAATACAAATGTACAAATATATTTGTGTTGGAGTGAAACTTACTTCTTTATGTTCTTATAGCTTGACCAAATATCTTCGTAAATAATGAATGTTGTATAAATAATTGTAAAAATTGTGATATAAAATAATTGTGATGCATAATAATTGTATTGTATTTTAACAAAATTAGTTATAATTGTTTCTTATCCTCTCGTTCTCCTTTATCCCTATAAAGATTACAGTAGAGAGAATCTCGTACTTTTTTGTTTGTATTTTTTTTTAACACAAACATTTTTACAGGTGCTGCAAGCGAAATTTGGCATAGCATTTCAAAAACTGCTTTTAAAACAGCGGCCTGATATTTATCGTGGCAATTGCATTTTTTATTGGCGGAAGTTCCGGAGATGTCTCTGCCTTGAGTAACTGTACTCTCTCAGATAACCGTTTACCGGGTTATATAATACCAAAGCACTATAACCTTAGGCTAGTACTGGATGTAGACACAGAAGTTCGAAGTGATTCGTCTACATCGTTTCTAGAACATTTGAAACCCAAGCGAGCAAAACACGACTTTTTTCTCTCCGGCGAAATCGATGTCAACATCGACATTCTTCGTTCAACGCAAGATATATATTTCCACGTTCGAAAATCGATAGATATAATAGATAAATCGTCAACAAAGCTGATCAGCAGCAATGGTACGGAATATTCCCCAATAGGGAACTATGATTACTTTGACGCAGAGATTAAGGTCCTCCGTTACAATGAATTACTGGCTGGGGAGTACACATTAAAAATGAAATTCAAAAATTCTAGTACGATTTATATAAATGAGATAAATGAATTGTTCAAGGCTTCTTATAAAGAAGAAACGGGAGAGTTGTAAGTAAATGTTAACACATCGTTACTCTTAATATTGTAAATAGGATATTTACTATTATTCTCCATAATTTATTTCTACATATGTAGGGGAGACCGGGGCCTAACCGTCAGTTTTTTTTCGGTGCCGATTTTTAATAAGAAAATAAATAATTTTAGTTAAATATGGTATACCACTGTAAAGAGTGGTATACATATTTATAAATTATTATTTTCATTATTAACCGAGTGAACCTTTAGCTACAAATTTATATAGGAAATTTTTATCTACGTCGCTTTGTTTAAACCGGTATAGAGCAAAAACGACAACGGTGGAAAAATTGAAATCTTAAAAATGCCGGGGTTAAACCGTCACACTGCATTTTCATACATATACGTATATCTAATCTGAAAAATGATAAGATACATTTTAATAATTGTTTTTTAAGAGAAAAATATAAAAATTTATTTAAAATTTTTATGCGAAACATTATTAAAAATAGTTACGAGGGTTCCTCTTTCCGCAGAAGTCACTCGCCCGACTTGTTTCACTCCTCGATGTCCGATGACTCTATTCGGTGTCTGAACGGTTGTAATTTCCGTCTCATCCATATTCCATATGCAGTGAGCCTGGAAATGCCCGGAAATGCCTTGGAAATGCACCTGGACTGCTTACTGACGGATTAACTCCAAACACAAGTTTCAGGTTTGATCGCCCACGAATATTAGACATCAACGATAATGAAAAAACTACACTGGTCTCGTGTTCAGCATGCATTACTCTTTATAATCACGTACCTCGAGATTTGGAGAGCAAATATTATTGCAGATATTACAAAATTTCCACGCGCAGAAAATGTAACTTTCACATTCCGAAAACACGTTTGCCCTCGTAAAAATCATAACACGGCAGGTAACCTGCCGAACTTCGTTGGTCACATGGGTACCATAAGCAGCGTTTACAATGTTAATAGCGAGTTCGCACAATATACAGGTTCCGAGATATTTGATTTGACGGTTCAACCCCGGCGACGGTTAGGCCCCGGTCTCCCTACAGTACACAGCGACTATCGCCATTCTGAATTCTTTAAACTATGTAAAATTTAATGGAATAGACCTCATTACATATATCTTTTTAATAGCGCATAAAAAGTGTTTTAATATTTAAACATAGTTATCATTTCTCCATAAACAATTAACGAGAATTAAATGTATTAATGTGCCAATTTAAAAAATATTTGATTTCATTGTATTTTTTGTGAGATATAAATATAAAAGTGTAAATTCTTATTTATATTTCGAATTATATTATACATTATTACTTTTTAAACATGAAAGATATGTTTAGACATGTTAGAGAAAAATTATGTTTGCGAAAAAATACTTTAATTATTCTATTAACTTTATTTGTTCATATTCTAGAGACAAAAAGAGAGAAAGACAGATAATGTCATCCTACATGTACATTTATACATATATTGAAGAAATAATGCTATATATTTATAATGTATTCAAAATCTAATATAATAGTAGTACAGTGATAATGCACTATAAAAAAATAAAAATAGTATTTTAAAATAGTTCTAGATATAAATATTTCTAAATATAAATATTTATAAAACATATTTGTAAATTTTCAATTTCAAGCACTTTTACAAAATTGATTGAAAATTTATTCTTATCTACTGAAACACGTTGTTAAAAATTATAGTTCGGTCTTCGCGACACGTTTCCAAGCGACCGGAGCCCGAGGGGTGTTCCCATGTTGGGATGATCCAAGATTCAGGTCCACTTTTAAACATTTCTGTGAAATATCGTTCCAAGTATAGGGTCTTGTCCAAATATGCCGGTAAAAAAAAGAGACGTAGAAGAAGAAAACAAGATGCGTTGGACGCATCTTGAAACAACTCTTCCGATACCTACTTATCTCGTGGCGATTACGCTGAACGAGTTCGGCGACTCTGATTCTATTAACGAAAGAATTTCCATATCGAGCAGCCCGAACGTAAGAAATATACAGCATTAGCTTACGAGGTTGTTAAAGAAGTTACATCGCTGTTGGAATCCAAATGGAAAACATGAAAAGATTCCGAAATGGATCACGTTGCAATTCGCCCCACATTTTTGGGGCGACGGCATGTCGATACTGGACTCACTTATATAGGTAACTTTAACTTAATTAAGAAGTAATATTAACCCATTAAAAGGCAATGTTATTTTATTATTAAGTTTCGATACTCAAGTTATACAAATTTGTACGCCTAGATGAATTTGCCTTTATTATGCTTTTATAAATTATTTGAGACAACTCTGTTTTTTCTCTATATTTGCTTACAAAAATTATTAAAATTTTTCTTTTCTAATTATTAAAGACGACAACTACTACCCCGAAATGAGTGGCATCGTGCAACGTCGCATAGCCGGCGCGTGCCGCCGCGGCGGCAGCATATCCCTCCAGCTGGGTAGTTCGGACACGAACCACCAAAGACCGACAATATCGAAAAGTGGATGTATACATAGCACGGACATGAACCAAATTCATCGACAGTATCAGAAAGTGGATGTGACTCGTAGTTCCAATTCCTGAAAGTGGATGTGTGGCGTTACTGTACGGCCTAGCAAAGCGTCCCAAGAAAATCGCCCGTCATTGCGCCTCTCATCCTTCTCTCTGGTGTCGATGAATTTGGTTTCAAGTCTGTGCTATGTATACATCCACTTTTCGATATTTGTCGGTCTTTGGTGGTTCGTGTACAAACTACCCCAGCTGGAGGGGATATGCTGCCGCCGCGGTGGCACGCGCCGGCTATACGACGTTGCCACGATGCTACGCATTTCGGGTATCGTGTCTCTTGCCTCGCCGACTGCCAAGTCGACGATGCGCTACGTCATATTTATAATATTTATTTAATCATATTTACAATTTTTATATTTATAACTTTTAAATATGCATATATTATATATATATATATATGCATATTAAAAAATATATATATATATATTTATTTATAAATGTAAAAATTATAAATAAAATGAAATAAATATTTATAAACACTAATTCAGGAAGGCAAGGATTTAGGAGTTAGATTTAGGAGTAGAGAGAGCTATGCATAAATAAAATATATATTAATTGTTACTTTATTATTTATTGAAGATTATTTTTGGTAATAATATGTTGATGCCCGATATATTTTTTTCTTTACCAGCTCCGCCTCTTCCTATTCTTCTGCCTCTGCCTCTTCCTCGGCCTCTACCTCTCCCTCGCATCGCGATAAAACAAGACAAAAAGAAAAAGAAAAGGAAATATGTGTGTGCAGCGTTACATCGTAACATATGTCTTAGATCTTAGATTGTTATCTATACTAATTTATTTTGTATATATACATATACATAAAAGGTATATGTTTTACGCTGTTATATATTATTTATCATATATATAGAATATTTAAAAAATATTTAAAAATGTACAAAAGTAAATACGGAACGCATATCTTTATTTCAT
This sequence comes from Temnothorax nylanderi, assembly GCF_030848795.1. NCBI lineage: Eukaryota > Metazoa > Arthropoda > Insecta > Hymenoptera > Formicidae > Temnothorax > Temnothorax nylanderi. The sequence continues at coordinate 1,090 of NW_027250220.1, read as the reverse complement.
TTTAAAATTTATTGAAGCAAAACATTTTAGTAAACAGTTTATACGAATTATTTATTCAAATTGTTTGGTATTATCTAATAATTTTTGATAGTATATAATCTTGATAAGACTTTCTTGCCCTTGCCCCCTCTGCCTTGCCATGCCCCTTGCCAAGCCTTGCCATGCCCCCCTTGCCATGCCATGCCCCTCCCTCGCTCCCTCGCTCCCTCGTCCTCCTCTCCTCGCTCCCTCGCTCCCTGCTCCCTCGCTCCCTCGCTCTCTCTCTCTCTCTCTCTATCTCTCTCTCTCTCTCTCTCTCTCTCTCTCTCTCTCTTCTCTCTCTCTCCTCTCTCTCTCTCTTTCTCTCTCTCTCCTCTCTCTCTCTCTCTCTCTCTCTCGCTCTTTTTCGCTCTGCTCCTCGGGCGGTTTATTCGTGGCCGTCCTTCGCCGGCCATCCTCCGGCGTGCGTTTTAATCCACCGGCCATCCTCCGCCGAGCGTTTAATCCATCGGCCATCCACCAGCCATCCTCCGTCGTGCGTTTAATCCATCGGCCATCCACCAGCCATCCTCCGGGTTCGTTAAATCCACGGCCATCCTCCGGCGAGCGTTTAATCCATCGGCCATCCACCAGCCATCCTCCGGCGTGCGTTCAATCCACCGGCCATCTTCCGGCATGCGTTTAATCACCGGCCATCCTCCGGCGAGCGTTTAATCCATCAGCCATCCATCAGCCATCCTCCGGGTGCGTTTAATCCATCGGCCATCCACCAGCCATCCTCCCGGCGTGCGTTTAATCCATCGGCCATCCACCAGGCTATCCTCCGGCGTGCGTTTAATCCATCGGCCATCCACCAGCCATCCTCCGGCGTGCGTTGAATCCACTCCGGGCCATCCACCAGCCATCCTCCGGCGTGCGTTGAATCCATCGGCCATCCACCAGCTATCCTCCGGCGAGCGTTTAATCCATCGGCCACCCACCAGCCATTCTCCGGCGTGCGTTTAATTCCACCGGCCATCCTCCGCGTGCGTTTAATCCATCGGCCATCCACCAGCCATCCTCCGGCGTGCGTTTAACCATCAGCCATCCATCAGCCATCCTCCGGGGTGCG
>NW_027250219.1:2500-34268 GCF_030848795.1 Temnothorax nylanderi | reverse complement strand
CGCACTTTAGATATGCTCGTGCGGGAGCATCACACACAAAACTGTGTAACGTAACTTTATATTTCTTCATATTAACTTCTAAACCATTTTGTATCAAAAATTCTACTTCATCTAAAAACTCTTCTAAAAACTTAGGTAAAGGATCAGGTTTCGAAGTACCGCAAAATATTCCAATTGGAAATGGATTACTGTAGAAATGTTTTGCTAAACATAAAATAGGCCATAATTGTGTGTTGCAACTACGGAAAAGTGGTAAACCGTCAATGTTTATTTGTAATTGAATATCTTCGCAACAAGATAAATCATGCCCAGTTAAAATTCTTCTCAAAGTTGTTATTAATCCGAAATGGTAATATTCCCCATTATTCAGCTTTTTTGATTGTATAACTAAAGGAGTATTTAACAGAGTTTTACTGCTTAATGGCAATTCCGGATGAAAAGGCCGTAATAAATGTAACAGTTCTGAAATACGAATATGAGACACATTTCCATTTATGGCCCACTCTCGTAATTTACCAATTAAATTTGTATCAGGAAGTGAAAAATCATTATCGCTATTATTAGAATGGTTATTATCAGTTTCATTATGTAAAAATAATTCATCATTACAATTAGCAATTTTAATTAACTGATTATCATTATGAACATTGAACAAGTTACTAGTATTATTTCTTGCATTAGAGTTGTCGTTAGAGTATTGGAAAATAGAATCAATATTAGATGAGCTGTTAGTACAAGGTATATTGACTTCGACGGTATCAATAGAGTCATTTACTTTATTCACATTAATATTTTGAATAGAAATATTATGAAATTCTTCTTTAGTTCTTTCATTATTATTGGTCATTGCAAAAAACATGTCATTTACTATTGACACCGCTCTTCTACGTGTCTGACGTCTTCCTACATATAAATTCTTTTTATAAACCATTTTCTGTTTTTGATTAGACATGTTGATGTCAATTAACATAAATAAAAAATATAAAACGTTAATCTCAGGAAACCTATTCTCAGGTGTTTTTATGCCTCAGTATAAAACTGGATTGAATATTTAGCAACTAAAAAACTATATAATATCCATTCTATATCTATTTATATTTAAAATATATCTAGATATATTAAATTATATCTTTAAATGTGATGTTTACAGTATATTTTTATGCTTATTAGTAGTGGAAATAGAAACGATGACAAATCATTTTTGGCCAATCTTGCTTTGTAAATTTTTGAAACGTTGTGGTGCATGTTTTAACCATACCTTCACAATATCCTCAACGTCGCGATCAGTTGCGCCTGCATGGCAGCTTTTCACAGCATCTTTAATAATATAGCACATTGTAATAAATTTGTATATATTTTCAAATTAAATGTACAGTGTAGCAATAAGAATAAGAACTTACTAACAACTGCTGATTTTAATTTAAAGTCCAAAAACTTTTTTTTATTGTTGCGTTTTCTAAAAAAAGAGAACTCTTTAGCTAATTTATTAGTAAATAAAAACTTCATTATTCTGTTGGTTAAAGCAGTCGTATCTTTACCACCCAAAGTAGCTAAATACAATGTCTGAAAAGAACCATCCTTACATCATTTTTAAAATAATAAGATATATGTATATAATGTTTAAAAGATATTTATAATTAATATTTACCAAAGTATTCAAATTTTCATCTTCCTTTAAATAGTCATCTAAAATTACTACGTGTTCCAGAGTATCTATTGGAAATTGTACCGGTATATTTAATGGTATACCTGGCGTAAAACGTGACTCATCCTTTCTCTTTAGTAAAGCTAATATTTGTGTATTTTGCTCTTTTATTTCTACTAGCAAAGTCATTAACTTCTTTTCAAATGCTGTTAATGTTTAAATTTTAGATTATAATAAATTTATATTTGATAACAATTAAAACATGCAGGTTGTAACAATTTTTTTCTTACTTAATTTGCCAGAGACATTAGTGGATTGTTTAGTTACGTTTGGAATATGAATTTGTCGCAGATGAAATATTTCTTGTATTATTTGATGCACTTGCAGATCCTTCTGCAATTTGCGGTATATTGGTAATTGGCGTTACACGTATGTCTTCTTCTTCAGATTCATCATCTATTAAAAATAAACGTAACATTTAATGAAATAAAATGTTATTCTTTTAATGTTATTTTTTAAAATGTTTTTTTAATCTAACAAAAGGTAGTAAGTATAAGTAACTATTTGAAATAAATGTATATAAATATGTTCATACGAATTCTTATAAATAACTAATTTTATAACAAGTATAAGTATTTTTGTATTATTTTTCTAAATTATGCATTTAAAAAATTAATTTCTAGACATTAATACTTCTGTAATTACTTGATAAAACTGATGGAGGTCTAGGCAAAAGATGGTTTCCATGTGATTTTTGAACACTTTTTGACTGATTTTTTTCTTTTCCATTACTTTCACTATTGGTGTTTTCATCACTACTACTGTTATCATGAGGATGAGGTGGCTTCCTAATTCGTGATGTTTGATTTTTATTCAACTTTTTTAATGCATCAGAATCAGATGTTACATCAGAATGCTCTTCACAGTATCGCAATTGCTTCTTTGCTTTATGATAATCATTATCTATATAAAATGTATACATGTAAATTTCTTGAATAAATACTTTTAATTATTAATAATTTTGTTGTTTACCTTTTCGAGTAAATAAAATTTTTTCAATTTTGTGAAGAGTCCATCCATTGTTTGGTATTTCACTCTTTTTTAGGGATTGTTCATATTGATATTGGTTTTTGTATGGAGGCCAAAAAACTTCACGTTCCCAGGCGTCAGCCAGTTACTGCTTATTATAGCAATAATGCCTTGTCCTGCTTTGTCCTCAACAAATTGTACCCCCAGTAAGTTAGTTGTCATTTCTTATATTAAATACCTACGCGATTACTGCCAATAAGATCATAAATGCAAATAAAATAATAAATTAACGGAACATTATTTTTGTATCCTACCAATTGCTAATAATAACGATAAATTCTGTAATGTTAATACTCATACAATGTATAATACATATAGTCCTTTCACAATGGCAACTGATATTTCACAGAACAGTCATCCCAGCACCAAATATACTTGCCATACATGATATACATGTAAAAAAGTACATTTACGTGTACACACACACACACGTGTGTGTGTGTGTGTGTGTGTGTGTGTGTGTGTGTGTGTGTGTGTGTGTGTGTGTGTGTGTGTGTGTGTGTGTGTGTGTGTGTGTGTGTGTGTGTGTGTGTGTGCGTGCGTGTGTGTGTGTGTGTGTGTGTGCGTGCGTGCGTGTGTGTGTGTGTGTGTGTGTGCGTGCGTGTGAGAGTGTGTGTGTGTGTGTGTGTGTGTGTGTGTGTGTGTGTGTATTACGTATGTATGTAAAATATAGCAGCTACATATATATTTGATGGGGTTATGTCTGTCCGACTAATATATCTTGTGTAAAATCTTCTTCTTTTGTTAGATATTATGTTAACTATTTACTATTTATAAAATAGCAAGTTCCCTACTGATTCAGAGTAAAATTTGTTAATTATTCGGCCACTCGGAATTGCAGATTCTTTTTATTGCTCTAAAAATATGATTGAAACATCAACTTACGTTGTGTGTAGAAATCCCAATTTCACATTTATTCACAAACGAAGTAACACTGATGGTAATACTTAAGGAGAGCTCCCTCCTCACCGATTTCGCTGAATTTAGGCTTAATCGACGCGTTTTTGCACAAAACGAACGAATCTGGCAGAAAAAAGTCCCGCTCTGCCCCGCGAAGCGAGATATTAACTGTTAAAGTTGACGACTATCAGGTTATGAAACCTGTCATACCGACGCGGTGTAGCAACTGATAGCGATCACGAACATGCCCTGCGGCCACATGCGCATGCTCCGTAGCCGCACGCGCATGTAAAAGAAGGTCACGTGACAACTGTCTGCTTGGTAAGTAACACAATTTCAAATGTTAATCAAATATCTCTTTGTTTTAATCTTACGAGTCTGTCAACAATGCGACTGCACGAGTTTCTCGCTGTAACCCATAATACAGAAAAATTAATTAGTTATTTAATCGAGCATCATTTAATTGCTAAAGAAATACAGTGTCCAAAATGTGGTAATAAATTAATAATTGATACAAGTAAGCTCAGATTTCGATGCCGAAAAACATATTATGAGAAGAATTCCAGCAAAAAATATGTAAAAAAACAATGTATGTTCCAAACAAGTGCAAAATGTGATACGTGGTTTAGTAAATCAAAATTAAGTTTAGAAACCGTATGCCGATTAACAGCATACTTTATTATGTTACGGCCTCCGCGACATCAATTTTTGTGTACGGAGTTACAACTTTCCGAGCCTTCGGTTATTGATTGGGTTTCCTTTTGCCGAGAAGTAAGTATAATTTGATACATTTAATACATTAAATATAAATATGTTAAATGTATATTTAGTAAATTTATTTAAAAATGATATAGGTTTGCATATACTGGGCCAAAAAAAATTCGACCAAACTTGGAGGCCCCAACAAAATTGTTGAAATAGACGAGGCTAAAATCGGCAAAAGGAAATACAACTGTGGCCGAATTATCGAAGGAAAATGGATCTTCGGTGGATACGAACGCGACTCAAGAAAAATATTTCTTGTTGCGGTTCCGGATCGTACAGAGAAAACTTTGCTGGAAATTATAAAAGAGTGGATTCTACCTGGGACGACGATAATGTCAGATTGTTGGAGGTCATACAATTGTTTAAACAATGAAGGCTTCCAACATCTGACCGTTAATCATTCCATGAATTTCGTCGACCCAGATACTGGTAAGTATAAACTTTAAATAGTTTTACAAATGTTTGGGTTTAACTATAATATATTTAAGATAAAAAAATAAAGAAATGTTGCATAAATGTATTGACAGTTTTTCTAATTTTTAGGAGCCCACACCCAGCATATAGAACGCGTTTGGAGAGAGGTAAGAGCTAATATCCCACGGTACGGAACACGTACTTCACACTTAGTGGGATATTTAGCAGAATATCTCTTCAAACGCGTTCATGATTACGAAGACCGTTTGAACAGTTTTTTCTGTACCATTGCGGAACTGTATCCACCGAAGATCCATGATGAAGCAGATATCTCAGAGCCGGAGGCTTCTACAAGTGCTACAACTTAAAATGAATATTTGCTAAACCACGTATCACATTTTGTACTTATTTGAAACATACATTGTTTTTTACATATTTTTTGCTGGAATTCTTTTCATAATATGTTTTTCGGCATCGAAATCTGAGCTTACTTGTATCAATTATTAATTTATTACCACATTTTGGACACTATTTCTTTAGCAATTAAATGATGCTTGATTAAATAACTAATTAATTTTTCTGTATTTCTTTAGCAATTAAATAAGGCTCGATATATCCATTAATAATCATATTACTGTGTTTCATTAACCTCAACGCTTAATATCTGTAACAGAAATAATTTGTTAAAGCAGAGAATAGTTGATATATGAAAAGTACATATTTATAAGTACTTTTCATATACCAACTATTCTCTGCTTTAACAATTTTATTTCTGTTTCGTTAACTTCAACGCTTAATATCTGTAACAGAAATAATTTGTTAAAGCAGAGAATAGTTGATATATGAAAAGTACATATTTATGTGTACTTTTCATATACCAAATATTCTCTGCTTTAACAAATTATTTATGTTTCATTAACTTAAACGCTTAATATCTGTAACAGAAATAATTTGTTAAAGCAGAGAATAGTTGATATATGAAAAGTACATATTTATGTGTACTTTTCATATATCAACTATTCTCTGCTTTAACAAATTATTTATGTTTCGTTAACTTCAACGCTTAATATCTGTAACAGAAATAATTTGTGTTCCAAAATATTCTCTGTTGTAATCAAAATCACCAATTTGAAAACAATATATTAAATTTTATTATTTATTAATTGGATTAAAGTTGAGATCTAACATTTCCTTAAAATAAACGTGATAACTGTGTATACACGGCTGCGTCGAATATGTCCGAATTCCTACAAAGTATAAAAAACATAATACTTATTTGATATATAGTTATCAATTGAAATTAAAACAATTACCTCGTGATTTAAATAGCTAAATCTATCATTAATATTGCGCTTCCTTTCCGCTGTATACGCATTTTTCAACGTAAAAGTTAATATATCGTGCAATAAATCTTCAGATACTGCATTTAGATGTGAAAAATTGACAAGGATCATTCTATTGTGATCTTTAAGATTTTTCTCCCAAAACATTTTTCGGATGAATTTGGGCCATGTTTTTGCATCGCCAACAACATCCTGAACCATTAGCCACGGATTACTATTTAATTGCTCTACTGAATATGGCATTATAAATATTTTGGAATTGCACAGAACAATATATGATATGTGATATGTCATTGAGGTTGAGCGCTCAATGTACGTTACTACACATGTGACCACGGAGCATGCGCATGTGGTCGCGGAGTATGTCCGTAGTCGCTACATAGCGTCGGTATAACAGGTTTCATAACCTGATAGTCGTCAACTTTAACAGTTAATATCTCGCTTCGCGGGGCAGAGCGGGACTTTTTTCTGCCAGATTCGTTCGTTTTGTGCAAAAACGCGTCGATTAAGCCTAAATTCAGCGAAAACGGTGAGGAGGGAGCTCTCCTTAAGTATTACCACACTGATATATTAACACAATCTTGCAGTCCTTCTCGCTTGGATTTTGCAAAAAGGCTCACACTCGTTTCTCTTCCAATATCTCCGTAGATATATACATATATGGCTCCTGCACATAAAACGCGGTAACGCTTGCCGCGCGGAAAAAGTTGAACTCGATTCCACTTCATTGGCTACTGCGTCGCTCCTTGCCGCGCGGTAAGCGTTTCCGCGTCCTGTGTGCAGGAGCCAATGGGCGCGTTTAGCAGAACAAACCGCTCAGTAGCAATCGAACGTGATTGGCTCTTACTTTTAGACCCAACAAATCAACGTAGCGTGTTGATAAGACGACACTCAACAGTTGTCTGCTGAACGCGACCAATAACGACAGTTAGGCCCAGTTCAACAGTGGCCAGTTAGTTTAACTAGTAGTTAACTCTCACTCTCTGTCTCTTCCTAACCTCAAAGGTTAGAAAGAGACGAAGAGTGAAAGTTAACTACTAGTTAAGCTAACTGGCCACTGTTGAACTGGGCCTTAGTTACGATAAAAACGGGAAATTGCGAGCTTTTGAATGGCCCTACAATCTATTTTTTATTTTTATGGATATTAGAAGTTTGTTTGTATTGCTTGCACTTTTAACATTTACACTATAGTGTGCACTAATTCATTTAGTTATTAGAAATGATGTCGCAACCGCTGTTCATGTTATAAATATAAAAACGTTTTGTATACATATGAATGTTTTATGTCTGTGCACGTCGCAGGAATTTCGTATAATTTGTTTTTTTTTGCGAAATTTTTATAGCGAATTCGGACGCTTGCACTGGTGCTCACTGAGTGCGCACTAAGGCTTGTTTATAATCTATATTTAAAGTTGCTTAAATACACATTTAAAAACTTTTTAGCCAAAAAAACAATCTGTAATATCTATATGGATGCTGTACGTACAAATCATTTTATAGACTAAGAAGTATTTAAGATGATCTGTAAATATAATAAATTGATTAAGAACAAGCCTTAGTGCGCGCTCAGTGTGCACTAGTGCAAGCGCCCGAATTCGCTATTAGGGAATCCACAAAAAACCAGAATATTGTGGAATAAATAAAAATTATAAATGCAAATATAATAAATTTATATAATTATATTTATATTTATATTTATATTTATATTTATATTTATATTTATATTTATATTTATATTTATATTTATATTTATATTTATATTTATATTTATATTTATATTATATTTATATTTATATTTATATTTATATTTATATTATATTTATATTTATATTTATATTTATATTTATATTTATATTTATATTTATATTTATATTTATATTTATATTTATATTTATATTTATATTTATATTTATATTTATATTTATATTTATATTTATATTTATATTTATATTTATATTTATATTTATATTTATATATTTATAATTTATAATATATTTATAATTATAAAAATTATAAATATAAATGAATAAAAATTTTAACTCACAATTTTACTGACAAAACATGATTTTGCAAAATCACTAGTAAAATTGTGTAATTTTTATTTACTCCCACAATATCATCTCGGTTTTGCAGATTCTCTAGAAATTTTGAAAAAACAACGAATTACACGAAATCCCTGCGACATACACACTTGTAGTTTGATGTCCCAGGTACGTCGTATTAAAGTCAATTAACTAACGTCTTTTATTAGTCTAAAGTCTGACGTCTCAGGTACGTCGTGTTAAAGTCAGTGTTAACTAACATCTTTTATTAGTCTAAAGTCTGACATCTCAGGTACGTCGTGTTAAAGTCAGTTAACTAACGTCATTTATTGTCTGCAAACTGACGAACCAGATACGTCGTCTTAAAGTCAGTTAACAAACGTCTTTATTAGTCTAAAGTCTGACGTCTCAGGTACGTCATGTTAAAGTCAGTTAACTAACATCTTTTATTGGTCTAAAGTCTGACGTCTCAGGTACGTCGTGTTAAAGTCAGTTAACTAACGACATTTATGGTCGACAAACTGACGAACCAGATACGTCATATTAAAGTGATTTAACTAAACGTCTTTTATTGGTCGAAATTCTGACGTCTTAGATACGTCGTACAATGGATAAATAACTAACGTCATTAAATGGGCACTAATCTAACGTTACATGGACGTTATAGTTTGGTTAAATTGTCGAAGTGTTTTTATGGTTATACAAATGACGTCAATAGTACGTTATAATGAGGTCATTCTACGATTGGTCATTATTTCGTCAAAAAAGTCACGAACATTTATACGTCTTAAGTTGGTAAAATGACGTCGTACCCAAAAAATGACGAATTATTGACGTCATATTAACGTCACCTTGTTACCTGGGATGCGCATACTGAAAAGAGCGAAATTTCAGTTTTATCGTTTAAACTTATCCATGTAGATTATATATGATTATATATAATCATATATAAACTTTAAATTCGGATTATCCAATAGATGGCATTCGATAGGATTTGTTTCTCGTATTTAAAATTTGACGAACAGTGGTATAAAAACGGTATCAAGAGACACGGCACTGTCTCACGTCAAGCAGTGCCAAGTTATAATATATATAGGGGAGACCGGGGCTAAACCGCCAGTTTTTTTTCGGTGCCGATTTTTAACAAGAAAATAAATAATTTTAGTTAAATGTGGTATACCACTGTAAAGAGTGAACCTTTAGCTACAAAATTTATATAGGAAATTTTTATCTATGTTGCTTTGTTTAACCGGTATAGAGCAAAAACGACAACGGTGGAAAAATTGAAATCTCAAAAATGCCGGGGTTGAACCGCCACCCCCCCGGGGCTAATCCGCCACATTGCATTTTTAATACATATACGTACATCTAATCCTGAAAAATGATAGAATACATTTTAATAATTGTTTTTTAAGAGAAAAATATAAAAATTTATTTAAAATTTTTATGCAAAACATTATTAAAAAATAATTGTTTTACCTATTCCATAAAACAATTTAGGCACGTGAATACAGAGGTTAACCAAATCGTAAACTCCCCAACGGCACGTCACATTGTCAACGCGGGCAACCACGGGGAATACGCGTGACGGCGTTCCGGTGCCATAGGATCAGCGCGGACCCTCGAGCAACCTAACCAAGCCGCGTTTCTCGCGGGGGAGCGATAAATAGCGACAGGGGGGTTAGAAAAGCTCGCGGTGGAGCGCGACCATTTTACCGACTCGACGGCGTCCTCGCGCCGATTCCTCGACGCGCCGACGACGACGACGACGACGGCCATGACCACCACGACGACGACGGCCACGACCACCACGACGACGACGGCCACGACCACCACGACGACAACGGCCACGACCACCACGACGACGACGACGACGACGACGACGACGATGACCACCACGACGACGACGACGACGACGATGACCACCACCGACACCACCACCACTACAACGGCGGCGACAATGACGCCGAGACGATGCGGCGAACGCTGGACGATGCGGTCGCACGCGCGACTGTCACTGACACAACGACCAACAACGACGATTTACCGCGGCCGGGAGTCGGGACGATCTACAGCGCGCGCGGCATGTCAACTCTCGCGCGGAAATCGCGGGATCTCAGAGCCGTGCCGTGCCTCGCCGTACCTCGCCGACGTGCCGTGGGCGTGAGCGATCTCGAAAACAACGGTCCGCCATCTTTTCGGTCGGCCAAAACACCCGTTTTGCGACGATACGTGCGTACCATTTCCCTCCTACACAAACTGACGCACGTGCAAGGGAAGACAGAATCACGCTCGAGGGAAACCTAACCTGAAATCGCCGTGAGCTGAAGTCGTGCGCCCGGCGCGCCACAGTGACGAGACTGGCGGACCAGCCCCGGGTGCTTGCTGGCGGATAAGCCCCAAACATAAGTTTCAGGTTTGATCGCCCACGAAATATTAGATTTCAACGATAATGAAAAAACTACACTGGATTCGTGTTCAGCATGCATTATGCTGCGTTCCCACTATACGCGTCGCGCGTCGCGTCACGACGCCGCGTCATGAGTTATCCAATCAAAACGTTTCATTTTTATGGCAAGATCTCGCGTCGGAAATGATGTCATAAAATGAAACGTTTTGATTGGATAACTCATGACGCGGCGTCGTGACGCGACGCGCGACGCGTATAGTGGGAACGCAGCATTACTCTTTATAATCACGTACCTCGAGATTTGGAAAGCAAACATTATTGCAGATATTACAATATTTCCACGCGCAGAAAATTTCACTTTCACCTTCCGAAAACACGTTTGCCCTCGTAAAAATCATAACACGGCAGGTAACCTGCCGAAACTCCGTTGGTCACATGGGTACCATAAGCAGCGTTTACAATGTTAATAGCGAGTTCGCACAATATACAGGTTCCGAGATATTTGATTTGGCGGTTCAACCCCGTTGGCGGTTTAGCCCCGGTCTCCCTTATGGAATAAATCATTTCACTTTTTATTTATTCATTATATATTTATATAAAATTATATATAATTTTATATAATAATATATAATCCTTTGAAAGTAAACCTTAATATAAAGTTATATATAATTATATAAAATTATATAAAAATTTGTAGAATTATATATTTTTATATGTATGTGTATTTATTGTGTTTCCCCACAGGGTTTACAAGGCGTTTTATTTTTATATGAGGAACGTTCCCAAACCTCTTACACAGACATAAAAAACAAAACGAATACAAATCAATCTCAACATCCGCGTCAAGCCTCTTACAAACAACAACCTCAAAGTCAAAACTCGAATCATAAATCAAAGTATCTCTTCCTCGTGTTCCTCTTCCTCTTCCTTCTCCTCCGCTCTTGTACCGGCCCCCTCCTTTGTCCCCCCTCTTCCTAACTCAGCCTACCCTCGATTGGCCCAGTCCCTCTTCCCTCCGGCCTCCCCATCATCGTCCGACTCCATTAGAAATTTCTCCTCCATACCTTTGGAGATTTCATCCTCCTCAGATCTCCCTGTACTCCTGCTTATTCTCCCTTCCATTTTCTCCTCTCTCTCCTCTCTTTCTCTATCTCTCCTTTTCACCGACTTGTCCTCAACGATCTTCACTCCTACCCTATTTCCCGCCTTTCTCCTCGCCTCTATCACCCGCCATTTCTCCTCTTCGTCTTTCAGCTTCACCAATAGCGTTAACCAAGCTCCTCTCTGTCCTACCACAAACACATCCCTTACCGTCACCCTTATCTTTAATCCTTCCGTAAATACCTCCTTCACCTTCTCTCAGTGCGAGCCCTTATCTCCCCATACCTCCTTCTCTACCCTTAAGATTACGTTCCTTTTCCTCAGTTCATCCTCGTTTCTCTCGCCCACCCCTGCCCACCATTTCTTCTTCACCCCCACACTCTCTTCGATGTCCTCCCTCTTCCTTTGCCTCCATTTTGTTCCATTCTCTCTATCATTCTCTCCATTCTCTTTACCTTCTTCTCAAGCCCCTCTATCCTCTCCTCCTTCTTTTTATCCACCTCTTTCTTCTCCTTCACCCATCTTCCTTACCTTCTCCTCCAACTCCTCTATCCTCTCCTCCTTCCTTCTCTCCACCTCCTTCTTTCCTTCGCCATCTTCTTTGATTTCTCCTCCACAATCCTTCCCACCGCCTCCGCTATTATTTTCCCCTCTTCCTCCATCCTGGGTAATCCTGGGTGATCTGTAACCAATTCTCCTATACACCCTTTCTACTCTCACTACCTTACTTCTATCTCTTGACTCCCCCTCTTATTCTCTCTCCTTCCTTCTACCCCCCTTACGCGTACCTGCCTAATTCCACCCTTACTTACTACTTCTATCCTCTTTTCTCGCTAATTCCTTCTCTCCCTTCCTTCCCCTCTTTCTCTTTTTTCGCTTCTTTTCCTTGGCTGCAGATTCCTTTTCCGTCTCCTCTCACTTACCTTCGCTCGCACTGCTATCTACTACCTGCCACGTGCCTTCTTCTCGCATTTCCCTCTCTCCTTCGACTATCGATCTATCGCTCCATCGATCCCGCCTAGAGTCCTATAGTAAGAGAACGCCATTTACACCCACCATGACTTCTGTCCGCCATCTTGTGTACCTAGCAGCTGATCCGTGAGTGTGTAGAGTAAGTGTATGTGAGCTTGCAACAGCTGTTGGACGTCACAAACGGAGTTTGGTGCACGCAGTCACATAACAGCAATTGTCAAGTAATTTTCTTTGTTTTTCCTGAGTGTATCGTCTGAATATAGTTCGATAGTGCAATTGAATTTGATCTACGTTGAACGTGAAGTGAAAATAATTTGTAGTTCTCGAGAAAATAATGTAAGGTTGTGAGGTTAGATTATGTTGGGTAAAAGCTAACTCAAAATGAATGTTTTCTTTTCTAGATTTTCCAGTACTTTCATCGTTTCTCGCAGACGTTCTCGGTTTCAATCCTTGCAAACACATTCTGCATTCTAATTTCGAGGTTAGTTTTTTATTCACAGCAAAAATTTTGGAGTATTCGGCTGAGATTTCATTTATCCGACAATGACATGTCGGACGTAGCGATTGGCTGCAGAATAGAAAATTTCTAGAAATTCTGAGAAATTTTTTATTTCGCAGCCAATCGCTTACGTCCGACAATGTCGTTGTCGGATGTATGAAATCTCAGCCTTCCTGTGTTTCGATCACTTTAGGTTGCATTCCATTATCACTGCCAGTGCCGAAAATGTATAGTGTATTGATGTAAACTTGATTTTAATGCTGGCAATAAATATCGAAATGCCGCTTTAATATATGATCAGTATATAATTTGGTATATGATTTCTTGCAGTTTGGCAGTTTTCTGAATGTACATCCCTTTAAAAGTTATACAATAAAGTCAGCTCAGGAAATACTGGAGATATCATACTGCCACAACTCTGATTCATTACTCTTAGAAGAATCAAGCGTTACGAGAAGCGTTTTATAAAGAAAATGTGCGATCCCATGCAGAAATCAGGTGTTTGCACATTGCCACAACTCTGAGTTTTCATCCTCAGAAGAATTAGAGTTGTTGCAAGCTTTACAGAGGGAATATATGGTCAAATCCGGAATCATTAGGTGTTTAAAGTTGAAGCAGAACATGAAACTTCATAGAATTAAAAGATTCTGTATGAGACAGATCGAATGAGGAGTAAAATATATTTTATGAAAACATATTTGAGTATGCGAATCGAATGCAGAATGAAATACCTACGTGTTTAACATAACGTGTTTAACGTATGATGTAAATATAATCATTACTGTTTTTGATCTTAAGGCTGATTTATAGAGGCCATAACCGTTGATTTAAGATGTAATCTTTAAGAAATTGACCAATCACAGTCGATTATTCTTCTCACATTCGACTGTGATTGGTCAATTTCTTAAGATTACGGCTTAATCAACGGTTACGGCCTCTATAAATCAGCCTTTAGAGGTTTTGGTGTTTAGATCACCAGCAACAAATATCTGTATGACATTACCTTATTATGTGGATAACTTTTTTATAAGTGTAAAGTGAATTCTTACTATAGAGAATTCTTACTATATTGTGAAATAAAATTGGTTGAATTATTAATGACTTTTGTTTATTTTCTATCTTGCAACTAAAATATTTCAAAGAAATATACTATCAGCCAATGCATACATATACAGTGCAATGGAAGTACGCTATTGTTCTCAGCACAGCCATACACCAAGACCCACTATAAGTATTAGTATTAATATTATATAATACACGTATAAGTATTAATATTTATATAATTAGATAACATTGCTGTTATTAACAGTAATAACATTTACATATTATTTGAATTGTTAAGAAACACATTTCTAATGTTAATCTTATTGAATATAAAGGTCCAACAAAAGTAATTTTAATAAAAATCAAAATATGCAAATTATAATTCTATATTATTGTTATTAGTAGATATAATAGTAAGAAACTTTAGTAATAATAATATAGTAATATTAGTAAAAAATTAATTTTAAAAATTATTTAATATTGTCTTTACGTATGCAAGATTACGTATATCAATGAATAATTATATACTCATGTCATAATAACAAAATATATTTCATATTTTATAGTATATAATTATAATGTTTTGATACAGCTAATGGACGGTACAAGACCAAATACTTAATCTCTAGGCACAGCCTAACACATAATTACCCTGTCACAGTTATATATGCAGTACTAAGCCTAACTTAAACACAAAATATATAATTTTTTTTCTATCACAGCACTGCAAAACAGTCTTCTCAATAAAAAAAATAATCTTAATTAAAAAAGAATTGCTAAAATCACATAATAACAAAAAGAAATCAAGTTTTAGCAATAATGAAGAAATTGATTGAGATCATAACTTTAATTACATTATTTTTATGGAAAACACCTTCTTCACAGAAGCATGCATAGCCATAGTTTTGCTGTCGTAACGCCTTCCATTAAGATGTGCTAGATCTTCACAGCGTTTAATACTATATGTCCGTAGCCTCATAGTAAAAACTTCTTTAGAATTTTGTGTGTAATAGAATGGCATGTGGGAATATTGCAGCCATCCCATACATATTCCATTTGCTTTACTAAGAAATCTATCATGTTAATTTTAGCTTCACACAAATCATGCCGTATTTCTCTGAATGTTATTTCTGATTTTGCGATTGCTTTAAAGCCTTCATCGGAAACTTCCACGAGGTTCTTGTGTTTGTAATTTCTCATTTCAGTTACGAGGGAATAAGGATGGCGGTCGCTCCCCTGCCATAGGACGGAATTGAGACACACATCACAAACTGTCGTGCTACTTATTTTTATACTACGAATAACTGACCCTGCCATGTCATATAGGATCTGCAACTCCCAAGAATCTAATATGTTTATGTGATGATCTTTTAGTTGAGGCAATACTAAAGCAGATGATTCCATCAATTCTTCAATAACATTTTCTTCACGTCGTGCTATAGCTATATTTCTAGAAAATTTCATAAAATCCATTGTTATATCCTCAACATCTTCATCATAAGTATCATTGTCGTAGCTGCTATTCTTAGCATTAATGCAGACCTGGCTCAGCACAAAACCTTTAAATTTTGTTTTACTTGGAGAGGGTTTGGAATGGGTTGTTTCACTCTCAAGGCAGAAAAAAGGTTTCAATACTACATGACAAAACCGACCAGTAAGTATAAACTTGTAGCAACGCTTGTACAAAAAATAATCTTGCAAGCCAATGATGCTTGCGCATGCCATGATACGCCAGTTTGACAAGGCTTCCAGTGCCCATCAGTGCCTACTATCATAAAACGAAATACATAAGCAGTTTTCTTGATGTGGTCCATTGTTTCTTCATATGCTTTCTGTTCAACAGACCAAGAGCCAGCTTTCGATGATCTGTTTGACATTATATCAAACCAATGGCTCACTAATCAATAAAAGAAGCAGTGGTCCTATAAGCGTCTTTACCAGTACGTTCAGCATATTTTCTCAGCGCAATCTCGGTTCGTCGATTGAAGACCTGACCGGGCAGTTCCAACTTTCATCTTTTCATATGAATGTCGACAATGAACCTTAGTCTTTTTTAATCTGTAAGCTATCTTTATTTCAAATTGTAATTCCGAACTCTAACACATCATCTATATGTTGGATATTAACTACTGGATCCGTTAATTTCTCAGGAAACAAGAAAGTCATAAGGAAGATAAATAATTTTGTTGCTTTCAAGCATAGTTACGATATTTTTGAATAAGTGTACTGGATCCGGTATAAAGTAAAATCTATCCTCTGCTCTAACTGGATGCTGTATGCTGACTACAGCATCAGATTCACGTTGCAAACCAATACCAAACATATTCCACATGGCTCTATTTTCACACCCCATGTCAGTTGTAATTGAGGTGAACTTTCAGCCCTATTTTTTCACACTTGTCTATGACTTTCAGTATTATTCCTTGAAGACACTGCCACTGCTAGACTTTTTATCCATATTTTGGGTCCTACCTTCCCAGTAAAAAAAATAAGCCACAGCAACTTTCCATCGTCTACTAATTCCTCCACACATGATGACAAGGACCTTTTTAGCTGGTCCAACATGAGAAGGAAAGGTGCAATTTCCTATCATTTTTTTCGTTGCAGGATCAACACTAATCCAGCTTTAATTGCCATTTCGTCTGCAAACAATCATACAATCTCTTTCATTTTCAGACATATTTTTTACTGCACATTTGAGCATGTCGAAGACCTCATCTAAGATGCCACTTTCAAACCAAATATTGTTCTACCGTTCTTTGTAGGGTCCTAACTGATTGGAAAAGATGGGTAGATAATTCACAAAATCACAAAAATTGTAGTACCCCATTTCATCTTAAACACAAGGGCATCCTTGACAGTTCTGGACTCCAATTAAATCGACCACGAATAGACTGCCTTTTTAGAGATGCAATCTGGTCAGCACGTAGCCTTGATGTTAGTCGAGAGACTTTGCATTCTTCTGTTCTAAGCGCCACAATCTACACTTATATTTTTCATAAATAGGTTTAACAGTATGGTATTTTTTTGTTATTATTTTTCTATGGTAGTCAGACGCTTATGTTATGTTTGTAAGGTTTTTATTTCTTCCTCTTGTTTTTTCAGCTGATCTTGTAATTCTTAATTATTATTGATGATGGACTTGCAGTAGATGGAGGTATATAAATGGGTTCAGAAGCAGCACAGATATCGGCCAAGATAGTTAGTCGGTTGAAATCATCAGTACCATGGTCTGCAATGCAAGGTGCAGAAAGTTCAGGACTAATTCCTTTGGAAAGTCCATAACAGAGAGGTCATGAGAAGAAGTAAAAGAAAGCTCTTGGTTTTATCCTGATATGGCACACTTCTATTACAATGTTATTTGTTTTGGCTAATTACTTGGCTTTCTGTACCTTGAATGGATTTTGATGGCTCATATTGAATTGAGGTACAGCCATGATCACGAGGTAAGCGGTTCAATTGTGCAGTGAGATCTCGAAAGGGATGACGCTGATGTACGTCAATAACATATCGATGGTCATGCATTGCAAGAGAGATGTTTTCATTATTTTCTATAGCCAAGGTATTGCAGAAGATCGTAGCACTCTGGACCCATCGCACGTACTTTTTCCCATTGTGATGCATCAAAATGATTCTGAAATTGTGCCAAAATTATCAATGCATCATGTGTAAATATGTCACATATGCGAGGAGTAATAAAAATATCTCACCTCACAAATGTAGCTGGAGACTCCAGGATCCATATGTCTGTCCAATCCTCGACATCCAACAGAACGTCTTTCAGGATCTTTAGGAAAGCAAAAGAGCTGCTTTCCCTGTCCCACCCGAACATTGCAGCCCTTTACTACACACGTACGGACCATTTCAACTGCATATAAAAAACAGTAGTATGATTACAGTCTTATAAGATTTAATGTAAGTAAATAATTAGGTAACAAACATATATACATTAAGTAATGACAATGCAGAGACACAAACTACCCTTATATTAAATTCCTGTTCAATGTTTATTATGATATGTTAACTGACATTGGAAAAAGGGACCCATATATAATAATAATATTACATATACTACGTTTACGCGAGCGTTACTTCTGTAGTAACTACGATATATCCTCGTTTACGCGGAGTAAATTATCGTAAGTTATACAAAATCCCGTTTACGCGAAGGAATTATCATAAGTACTACAGAAGTTACCGCTCGCGTAACGTAGTAATATTCATATATTACATATTACGGTAAAATAAGATTTTACCTTATAATTTCTAAGTCTCCTTCTGTATGTATATACGTAGCACTGCATAGCTCTGTTGTATATGGAGCCTTACATTGGTACACAAAATGGCGACTAAACCACGTGAATCAGTGACCAATCAAAAGAGTTCGCTAATGTCGCTTCTCTGATTATAGGCCTCTAATCCCGCCTATTTCCCAACGACAAGCGGTGCCAACCTTGTATGTATTATTTCCCCTCCCTTCGTTCTTCATACCTCTATCTCCTTCCTTCCGCCTTCCTTGCTTCAGCCATTTCTCCGCTTTCCTCCTTTCTGCCACTGCTCTCTCCCCCTCCTTCCCTCTCTCTCTCTCTCCTCCCGCTCGCCACCTTCCCTCCTTCCTATTCTCAGGGTGCCCAGGTGTGGCGATTTATAGCCAATTTGGCTATTTTTGTTTCTTGGTGGCGATATGATTTTCAGATTTGGCGACTGGCGATTTTCTGGCTACTGATCGCCCAATAGGCGATTTTTCGGCTATCATAAAATGGGCGCGTTGGGATCGATTATATATCTAGTACTTTTCACGTTCCCCTAGGACGGAAACGTGAAAAGTGAAAAGTTTATCTCTTTCTATTCAACACCAATAGAAAGAGATAGTTACATGAAATGACATTTTCACTTTTCACGTTTCCGCTCTAGAAAAAAATATATATTCGGCCGTTGGAGAGAGAGAAAGCGAAGATGCTGAGTGCAAAAAGTGCAAGCAACGCGAACAGACCCAATAATATGTGCAATCTTGCTAGCCAATGAGCGCTCACTGATCTGTTTTGTCTGCTGAAGGCGCCCTTTTGGAGTTCTCGACAGCTTGATTGTATTTTATTTTAGACAAGACAAAAAAGAGTCTGAAGAGCCATGCTATCAGTTTAAGTTATCTGGTTATCAGTGCTGTTAGATAGATGATATGGATTCAAGATTCATACGTTACATATAAATCGAATTACATATAAGGTTACAGTTTGTTATTTATTTTAACGAGCGTACGAGAGGCTGCTCGTCTCTGCGATTGTTTCGTCGACGCGATTGGCATAATGAAGAAGTCAAAAGCAAGTCTAGGCAAGAATAAGGCAAAAGAAGCAAAGACTACTGAGAAACCGCAAAAGATCCGAGTTTTCAATTACAATCGTAATTGGGAAAAAGAATCGTGGGCACAAGGTAAGTGAGTCATTTATTGTTAAAAATAAATCACCCGAAGACTGATCAGTATACCAACTTTGATAAAATGCGTAATAAAATTACTTAAGATAGATACTTAAGATAGAAGATTAATGAGACTTAAGCGGGGAGCACACACTTCTGCACAACGCATAATGCGTAAGCATAAGAAAATTGATTGGTCTATTTTCTTATGCACATGTGTATGGACTAATCAATTTTCTTATGCTTACGCATTATGGGTTATGCAGAAGTGTGTGCTCCCCGCTTTACTATGTATGTACTGTATATATATTATAAATATACATTTTATTTCCAGGTTGGCTGACCAAAGCCGAATATAACAGGAATGATCCAAATCAAGCTTACTGCAAAGTTTGCTTTAAAACGCTGCGAGCTCAAGCTAACGATTTAAGAAAACACAGCACAGTACCATCTCATGACGCTGCAATGAAAAATGTAAATATTAACATGCAAAAAACTATTGTCTCAATGTGCAATGTGCAACACAAGAAAGATGAGAAAGTGAGAGACTTAAGATTGCAGCATTTATAGCATCTCATACGAGTATTAGGGATATTGATCATCTCAGCAATATTTTAAAAAGTTTATATCCAGACTTTAAGAATTTTCAAATGCACAGAACGAAATGCAGTAACCTCATCATAAATGTAATCGCTCCAAATATGTTAACCAACTTAATAAATGATATTGGTGACATGCAATACTCTATGATGGTCGACGAATCTACAGATGTGTCAGTAGCTAAGTATTTATGTTTATGCATTAAGTATTTTAGTCGTACACGAAACCGAATAGTTACGGAATATTTAGGTATGATTCAAATTGAGCATGCGGATGCTAATTCTTTGTACAGCGCAGTTATTAAGTACAGTAAAGATATTGGATTAAATTTATCTAAAATGATTGGCTTGGGTACGGATGGTGGAAGCAATTTATGTGGTAAAAATCATTCATTATATACACTACTAAGATCAGAAAATCCAAATTTACAGTTAGTAAGATGTATTTGTCATGCAATGGATAATTCTGCATCTGCTGCTGCTACGGAATTTCCAGCTTCAGTAGAATTTCTTTGCAGAGAAGTGTATAACTGGTTTAATAATAGTAGTCTCAGAAGATCAGAATACAAATTAACTTGGGATACAATGAACGTAAGTGACAAAAGTAATAAAAATGATTCTCAGAAAAATTTTCATAAGTTTGTGAAACTATCCAGTACCAGATGGTTAGCTAGATACAATGTCGTAAGAGTAATTTTAGAACATTATTTGGAACTGAAAACTCATTTTAGTTTAGTTGTTGATTCTGAAAAATGCTATACCTTAAGACTCATATGTCAAATGTTACAGGATAATAGTAACTTTTTATACCTAACGATAATTAAGCCAATTTTATATGAGGTCAACGTTGTTAACTTATCCTTTCAACGAGAAAATGTAGATCTTGGATTAGCATACGACGACTTGAAAGATTTGATACTTTTATTAGCTGGAAAGATAATAAAACCGCTTTTCTTAAAAGATTTAAATTTGGTTATCGAATCTTTAGATAATGAATTAGCATTCTTACCAGTTAAAGATGCTGATTTTGGGATAGAATATTATACTGCATTGACGTCGATTAATATATCTCAAGAATCTAAACTAGAAGTTGAAACACGAGCTTATAAGTACATTAAGACCTTATGTGTGCAACTCTGCAGTAGACTACCAACAAATCTGGCCTTTTATAAAAATCTAAAATCAATATCTCCAACAGTGTGTCTAAATCAAATACGTTCGAAGTTCAAGGATTTGCCTTTTCTTAAGCAATTTGTTGCTCCTGATACCTTAGGTTTAATTGAAAATCAATACAATAAATTACTGAGCATTAATTGGACTAAAATTCTCGAAGAGAAGGTACTTGCAAATAGTTATGCATTCTGGCCTGCTTTGTACATTTTTAAAAATGCAGGTGGAAAATTTATTTTTCGTGAATTTGCATTGTTTATGCTAAAATTGTTATCGTTTCCTTCGAGCAACGCAGTTGTCGAGAGAGTGTTTTCAATAATGAATATTGTCAAAACAAAAATCAGAAACAGAATGTTGTTAGTCATGCTAGATGCGATTTTACGAATTAGATTACACTTCTATGCAAATAATACTTGTTGTGATGATTTCCAACCAACTGATGGTATGCTCAAAGATTTTAATTACAAAGTTGTGTATAATTTAAATGATGTTGACGTTGAAAAAGATGTAAATGAAACTGAAATTGCAATTGGTAAGTACTCGAAGATTTTGAAAACGTATGTAGCTTATAAGTAAAAATTACAATATTAATGTAGCAATTAAGGTTTTGTGAAAAAAGTCCTTTATAATAAATATTCTTCTAATTAAAATAATGTGTTTTATACTTAAGAATATAATATCCTTCATCAATAAATATCTTTCTAATTAAAATAATGCGTTTTCTTAAGAAATTATTTTATTTTAATCAATTTTAAACCAATTAATAAATCATTATTTGAATTGTAATGTAATATTTATTTCAAATTCTGAGTAAATGTGCACTCTTATGTTGGCTATAAAACTGGCGATTTTACACCATCAAGTTGGCGATTTTTGGCTACGGCACGCCTGCAGATGGCGACACACTACAATTTTATACTGGGCACCCTGCCTATTCTGTCTTCGCTCTGAAACAAAAACCCACTTCCTTTCCCCTCCCCTTTCTTCCTATGTCCCTCGTCCTCGCCCGTATCCATACCCTCGCCTCCACCGCTTTATCCTCGTCCATCTTCCCCCTTAATCTACTCCCCTAGCTCCTTTCTCCTTGCCTCCAAGGTCCAGCTCACGCACGCTCGTCACCTCTTCTCCTTCCTCGTTCTACCACTCCGTCGCTTTCTCTCCTTCTCTTTCCATCACCTGTCTATCTGTCCGGCCTCTTCGGTCATTCGATCCATCGATCTGTCGCGACGCCTCCCTGCTCCGTTCCATACCTGCCGCGCCACCATCGGCAATCCCTCTGTCTCGCGACAGATCGATCGATCGCCCGATCGATACTCCCCTGCTGCCAACTCGCCTCAGCTCCCTCGTCGTGTAACCTGGGCTGCTACCTCCATTCCTTCACTCCCGCCCTTCTCCCTAACCTCACTTTCCACGTGCCACTTCACCAACGATTCCCGTCTCCTCCAGACCACCTTCCGCTTTGCCTCCATTCTCCCGTCTTCCTTTCGCACTCCCCTATCTACCCCCTTCAATCAACACCTTCCTCACCTCTCAATCTCTCCCTTCATCTCCTTTCACTCTCCTACCATTTATCCACCTGTTCCCCCGTCGAGGGCTACGGAGGACTCCTTATATATTTTTATATATAATCAGATAAAATTATATCGTGCCAATTTTGAGATATAATTATATATAATTATATATGATTATATATAATTTTTTTCCCGGGCAGATCATGCAATAATGCACATTCAAAAGATATCAACAATTGAAAAGCATCGATAGTCGGTATTATCCATACTCTTCAATTATTTTTAGGTTTTCGAAGTTTCATTAATAACACAGATTTTACTGTTAAAAATTATTTTGGAATCGGACAAGATGTTTTTCGAAGATTTTTAAATGCTAAAAATTATGTCGCAATAAGCTAAATTTTACCAACACGTCAAGTTTGCATCTATATCTATGGCCGGTATTCATAGTCAGATTTTATATTTAAGACCGTCTGAACTCTGAAGCACAATCTAAAAATGTTATGACTCAATCACAAGGCCGTATTAACATTTTAAGACACTTAAGACGCGGTCTTGAAATAAGAACGAACTATAAATACGAACCTATGATATAAGATTATCGATCTTTAATATATCGGTGATTTTATAAAATTTATATCGACAGTTGATATATAATATTAGATAAATAAAAAGCGGCAATAAGAGAACCACGCGCGGTAATTGGTGCACATTAATTTATATTCTCAGTTAAAACATAAAATTAGAGAGCGTTTCGATCCTTTTTTTAGTTACCTTCAGCACAATATTAATTAATAAGTTAAACGCGAATTACGTAAGTCGAGGTTTAACGCAATAAAATTTGATAAAATAATAAATAAGATGATTATACGGGTAGTCAATTAATGATGCAGTCTCTCATAACGCAGAAGCCCAGCAAGTGTATGCTCCGACGCAAACCAAGTATCTTCGAAACGATACTCCCAGGTTGGAAAGCCAGGAAGGAAACGAGACATTTGTCGGTCGAGTCAAGTTCTTAGCGTTAATTCAAAAATACCTGTATAATCGTATATGGAGTAACACACGTAGTACATCATGGTATAAATTGTAAGCAAAAAATAAAGTAAAAAGTATGAGATGTAACTAACAGAGAAATTAAAAAAATAAATATTGACAATGTCGCACTGATTATAATATAATTACGGTAAGTAAGTGTACCAATTCCTGGACAGTCAGTGGACACGTCTCTGGACACCTTATTCATTTTAGTCTTTAAATATACATATAAGTATAACGCGAATTAAAATCAAAGATTTTTCTTTTAAAACTTTAGTTATAGTATCCAAACGTTAATTCGTGTTATACTTATTTAAAGACTAAAATAATAAAGGTGTCCAGACAGATACGTGTTCACTGACTATCCAGGCATTGGTACATTTACCTTACATGTTTATATTTTATAATAGCGGGTAATCAAGCACCTGTTTCAACAACGTAATATCGAGACAATGACAAATCTATTAAACAGTCGAAAGGTTAAAAGAAAAACAACCAATACATTCTGCGTTATGAGAGGCCGCATCAACTAATTGTCTACCCGTATATATTTGTTTTATTCATTATTTTATCAAATTTAACTGTGTTAAACCTCGACTTACGTAATTCGCGTTTAACTTATTAATATTGTGCTGAAGGTGACTAAAAAAAGGATCAAACGCCCTCTAATTTTACGTATTAAGGGGAGGTTCTCATCTAGCGACCCAAAAGTAAGGTGATTTTCTTGAATTTTTTTTTTCATAGAAGGAAGTAAATGAATAACTGAAGGTTTTTGACACTTATTTATGGAGTCTAAGAGTACATAGAAAAATTTTTTTTAATAGAAATTACTGCCGTGGAATGGTGTTACACGTGGTGCATCGTGACCGCGTCAAAAAAAGATGTCCAATTGGCAATCACTCTAGCACCTGTAAAAATTATCAGAAATCAAAAATCCAAAAATTTTCATGAAATATATAATATTTGTTGGAGCTTGAACCTATAATATGAATAAAAAGTCGAAAATTAAAAAAATGACGGACATTTGAATTTTGAGAAAAAACGTGAAAAAAACGGTACTCAAAATTCAAATGTCCGTCATTTTTTTAATTTTCGACTTTTTATTTATATTATAGGTTCAAGCTCCAACAATATTATATATTTCATGAAAATTTTTGGATTTTTGATTTCTGATAATTTTTACAGGTGCTAGAGTGATTGCCAATTAGACATCTTTTTTTGACGCGGTCACGATGCACCACGTGTAACACCATTCCACGGCAGTAATTTCTATTAAAAAAAATTTTCTATGTACTCTTAGACTCCATAAATAAGTGTCAAAAACCTTCAGTTATTTATTTACTTCCTTCTATAAAAAAAAAATTCAAGAAAATCACCTTACTTTTGGGTCGCTAGATGAGAACCTCCCCTTAACTGAGAATACAAATTATTGCGCATCAATTACAGCGCCTGGCTTTTATTGCCTCTTTTCATTTATCTGTCCGGGAAAAAATGATCATATCTGCTTAGATAAAATTAGATCACAATTATTATCATATAATGTCATATATGATCAGATTGCATTTTGTCTATATCTAATTATATTTATGCTGATCTGGGTGAGATCCCAGGTAGCACATATTCGTTTCAGAAACGTTTCAAAAATGTTTGTTTAAAACGTTTCATAACCGGTTTAAAAACGTTTTTTTACTTTCTCTAGGAAAGATTTTAAAAAACGCTTTTTCAATTTTGTTTCTTAATATACGTTGTAGCGGTCACCCAGCCAAGTAGTAACCCGCACCTCGTTGCTTGACTTCAATGATCGAACAGGCTAGTGGTGATTCTCTGACTCTGACGCTTCCTTCTTACCTGTACTTGTTTATAACACATCTTTAAAGTATTCAAAAACCTTGCAATGATATATTAACTGGCAAATATTAAAAACAAAATCCAAAAACAAAATTTTTATGTACAGTGAGGAGCATAAATGATAATATTAATATTAATATTAATATTAATATAAAATTTGTATATTCAAAACAATATAATACAAGAAAATACCGGTATCCCATATAGCATTACAAACGGATCTAAATAGATCTGATTGGAACTATTATATATGCGTACAATAAGTCCAACCAGATCTATTTAGATCTGTTCGGATATCCCATATGTAGTCAGATCTAATCAGATATAAAAATAGATCTGATCAGATATAATTTGATCTAAATTCATTTAATCATTTTTTCCCGGGTGATTTAATCAAGAGAGCCTTTATACACTTTATTTACACGCAGTTGATAATATTGATACGATTCAATTATCGAACTTTTAGGGCCCTATTGATAGTCACGAAAATTTGTTAGTATCTGATAGCATCTCGTCGATGATATCGCTCAAATTTTATTTGTTACATACAGTGAGGAGCATAAATGAGTTCCGTTACCCGGTGAGCTACGGTGCAGAGCGGTGCAGATGAGCGCGCTACCTCTAGGTCGGTTACCGACCTACTTACAGCCACGGTCGATAAAGGTTCAAATACAGAACCGCGAACGCGTAAAAATGGTCAGTCACGCTGTATTGCTTGCGCGTGCATTTGATTAAAAGAACATTTTTAATACAATTTGATACACACAATTAATATTTATTACATACAATATAACAATCATAGGTGATTATGTAATTATAATTGTATTATGCATCTGGAACTATTATTCCACCGACTAAGTATGTGTTTACTGGAATAATATAATTATAGATAATATGATAATTATAATTACAACATAATTACCTATAATTATTCTATTGTATATGAAAAATTGTTTCGCGATATTTTATAATTTTTACGATGTCGTATTATTTTCAGTATCTTATTTATAAGTAAATAAAATATTAAAATTAAAAGCCAAGTAATGTTACGGCCGATATTCCGAGCAATATTAGGGTATTAATAAAAAGCTATATATACATTTTGAATTATAATTATCGAGTCAACGTTTCGACCTACTTGGTCTTTCTCAGGGCATTACATTCAAACTTACAAGTAATATAAATAAAAATAATTATAACTGTTAGAGTTCACATTATCAACACTGAAAATTATAGTCATCGCCGATGGAACGATTACGACACGCAAAAGAAATAAAGTCAAAGCCAACTTCGAATTAAACGCCGTCACAGGCCACATAATTACAATAATTGTTACCGATTACAATAAATCCTGATCTGAGTTGCAGCTGACGGAGATGCTAATTTCGTGGCATTTTCTGTATATTTTAAAAGGGGCAGTCCTCTGTATGATCCTGGTATCAGCCATGCTCAACGTCGGAAATTGTCATGTCCAATATTAAATGGAAGTAGAGATCGGTTTTGCGTCAAGAACCTTTTAAAATATACAGAAAAATGCACGAAATTAGCATCTCCGTCAACTGCAACTCAGATCAGGATTTATTGCAATAGGTAACAATTATTGTAATTATGTGGCCTGTGACGGCGTTTAATTCGAAGTTGGCTTTGACCTTATTTCTTTTGCGTGTCGTAATCGTTCATCGGCGATGACTATAATTTTCAGTGTTGATAATGTGAACTCTAACAGTTATTATTATTTTTATTTATATTACTTGTAAGTTTGAATGTAATGCCCTGAGGAAGACCAAGTAGGTCGAAACGTTGGCTCGATAATTACAATTCAAAATGTATATATAGCTTTTTATTAATACCCTAATTAATTAATATTGCTCGGAATATCGGCCGTAACATTACTTAGCTTTTGCTTCGACGAGCGATAACACGTCCTATTTTTTTATATTAAAATTAAAGTAGGTAAATTAAGGATTAATCGGATACGAAATCTATTTTGTAATATTTTATGAATTCCTAGATTCTTCTAATTTGAACATTAAGTTTATAATGCGATTTTTATCCATTTTTGCTTTTTACAAAATGTCTTACCTAACATTGAAATATCTTCTTATATAAGAAGAAAATATTTTTATATGTAAGTGATGGTATCTCGTGTTTATGGTAATTGGAATTATTTTCTGCGAAAGAGAAGACATTTTTTATGTGCTATAAATTGTGAAGAAGTATATAAAGTCTGCGATATTATCACGTAGCTGTTAACCATTATTTTCACAAATATTATATTATTTTTATTATCTTTTTTATACAAAAAATTAAGAATTAAACGGATAGAAAGATATTCGTAACATGATATATATGTTGTCGAGATGTTTCGAGTTTCGAGATGTTCCTTGTCTTAATATTTGGTGGTTCTGAAAAGAACCGATTGTTTTGCTTGGCCCTGGAGCGAATTTTAATAATCCGTCTTCATTATCATTTCTCCGATCTTTTAATCTGACCCGAGTCGGGTCGAGTCAACAAATCGAAAATCGAAAACGCTATATGTTAGTGCACGATATATCATATTATCGAAAGAAATGATAATGAAGACGGATTATTAAAATTCGCTCCAGGGCCAAGCAAAACAATCGGTTCTTTTCAGAACCACCAAATATTAAGACAAGGAACATCTCGAAACTCGAAACATCTCGACAACATATATATCATGTTACGAATATCTTTCTATCCGTTTAATTCTTAATTTTTTGTATAAAAAAGATAATAAAAATAATATAATATTTGTGAAAATAATGGTTAACAGCTACGTGATAATATCGCAGACTTTATATACTTCTTCACAATTTATAGCACATAAAAAATGTCTTCTCTTTCGCAGAAAATAATTCCAATTACCATAAACACGAGATACCATCACTTACATATAAAAATATTTTCTTCTTATATAAGAAGATATTTCAATGTTAGGTAAGACATTTTGTAAAAAGCAAAAATGGATAAAAATCGCATTATAAACTTAATGTTCAAATTAGAAGAATCTAGGAATTCATAAAATATTACAAAATAGATTTCGTATCCGATTAATCCTTAATTTACCTACTTTAATTTTAATATAAAAAAATAGGACGTGTTATCGCTCGTCGAAAGCAAAAGCTAAGTAATGTTACGGCCGATATTCCGAGCAATATTAATTAATTAGGGTATTAATAAAAAGCTATATATACATTTGAATTGTAATTATCGAGCCAACGTTTCGACCTACTTGGTCTTCCTCAGGGCATTACATTCAAACTTACAAGTAATATAAATAAAAATAATAATAACTGTTAGAGTTCACATTATCAACACTGAAAATTATAGTCATCGCCGATGAACGATTACGACACGCAAAAGAAATAAGGTCAAAGCCAACTTCGAATTAAACGCCGTCACAGGCCACATAATTACAATAATTGTTACCTATTGCAATAAATCCTGATCTGAGTTGCAGTTGACGGAGATGCTAATTTCGTGCATTTTCTGTATATTTTAAAAGGTTCTTGACGCAAAACCGATCTCTACTTCCATTTAATATTGGACATGACAATTTCCGACGTTGAGCATGGCTGATACCAGGATCATACAGAGGACTGCCCCTTTTAAAATATACAATTTTAATGTCTGAATTTTTAAAATCAGACTTCGGATTCATAATCAGTGACCCCAAAAACCCCCAAATAACAAGTTTCAAGCAAATCCGCCCGTTGTTTGAAAAATTTGAATATGTCCGCCATTTGGGATCCGCCATTTTGAATTTTGAAACTTTGATGTCAAATTCGTATTTAACGACCCAAAAAATCCCCGAGTAAAAATTTTCAAGCGTATTCGGTTACTTTTTTTGATTTTTTTTTAGATCGTCCGCCATATTGGATCCGCCATTTGCAATTTCAAAAGGGCCACTTTGCACTTACAAGTAGACATAATAACTTACATTTTAAGCCAAAGTAGAGCTTTTTCGGTTAAAACCATTTTTGGACAGAGGGGGTCTTCTTCTGACGTAGAATGCCCCATATATGTATGGTATATGTCTATGAAACATCGACATATTAATAAATTATAAAATTAGTCGGTTGATCGCTTTCGTACGAACAACATGTCACTCTCGGCTAGTTTTATAAGTGACTATGTACATCTTATTATTGGACATACAAGACATCTTTTATGATCTTTCTGGAATAATTTCATACATTATGGATGTCTTGTGATTTCAACAACGATTCTTACAGATGATTTAGTTTACACTTGAAAAGGGCCCAAACTAAGGGCTGAAACGTTGTGATTTTATACTAAATTGTGGCCATTGCAGTTAAGGATGTATAGGTGACATCTCAAAGCATTACCAAAAATCTAAAAATTTCATAGATTGTTCTATTCCCAGGTAGCAAACACAAGTCATTTTGACGTCAAATTTTGGTCCTTTACTGACCATTCCTGACGTCACTAACTGGCGGCATAATGACGTTAAAATGACGGTCTAATGTCACAGACAATTGACGTCATTTTCTGACGTCTTATTGACGGCAAAAATAGGTCCATTGTACGACATACCGGTTTCTAGAAATGTTTTTTATGAAATTAAAATGTTAAAATGTCTACTTGATAAACGTTTATAAAAAAATGTTCTTTTTCTTTATCTAAGAAAAAAAAACTTTTTAACTGTTTCGTTACATGCCATGTGCGTATAGCCGCTCTCAAGGCGGTCACCCATCCTAGTACAGTACCGCGTCCGAGTCGCTTGACTTCGATGATCCAGTGGACAGTGACGATCTTCTCACCCTGATGCTTCCTTATTAACTGTACTTGTCTATAACAGGTACATCTTTAAAGTGTTCAAAAATCTTGTAATGATAATCTTCTTGATAGCTATAACACTGCGTGAAATAGTTATCATAAAACTATAATCACACGCAACTACATCCACTTATACCATAAATTCGCCACTTCAATCATAAAGTTGCTAAACAAACATATTGCAGTTAATTTTGTGGTTTTATTTTATTATTACTTTATTAAACAATATTAAGAAGTAAAAATAGTTATATTACAAAAAGACCTTATTTGGACGACTTTAAGACGTCTTTAAAATGATGTCTTTAGATGGTCTAAGAAATGACGTCTTATAAACGTCCATTATTAGTCGCCGATGTCATAGACTAACCTAACCAAAAATGACTAAAAATAGACGTCATAATGATGTTATGGAATAACGTCAGTATAATGTCATTTTTAAAGACATAGTCGCTTTTTGGTCATTTGACGTCATTTGTACAAACATGACTAGTATTTGACGTCAAAATGACTTGTGTTTGCTACCTGGGATTATTACGTCTAAGTATCTGTGTAAAATTTCAGCACAATATTCTCTTACTGGTTTAAAAGTTATTGTAATTAAGGATGTATTGGAGGTATTTCAAATATATTCAGAAAGTGCTGTAAATTGTTTCTAAATTAAATTAAAAATACTCTGTAAAATTTTGAAGTTATTTAAGAGTTATTTAAATTTAAAGTTGATAAAATTAACATTATCCCTTATAGAGAATCGACATTTTTGCTGTAAATATAAATAAAATATAAATAAACCATTAAGATATTCTTGAACTTTTTTTATATGTAAAACATACATCATTGATATTGTATTTTAAGTTTCAAAATTTTTTGCAACAAAACAATTTTTTTAATTGTTTAAACAATACTAATTATTTAAATAACAAAACATCATACTCAAACTGTTAACGGTAATCCCTTCTAACATATAAAAATTTTTAAGTTGTTTGACATACATGTAAAGTCTTCTTTTATTGAAAGTTTAACTTTTAGCAAGGACTATACAACCTATACATCCTTAAGTCGATACAATTGAAATATATTTATAAAATTAGTATCTATTATACATGAGTTAACCTTAAATTTTAACAATCATGCAAACTTCCATAACATTA
>NW_027250218.1:0-34530 GCF_030848795.1 Temnothorax nylanderi | reverse complement strand
CCAAGTAGCAAAGTGACGACAAAATAACGATATAATATCGTCTAATTTTAGTCTTTTTTGTTCAACGACGTTGGCGACTAATAATTGACGTTTATAATACACTTCTTAGACCAGTGTGTGATTATAATTTTATGATTACTTTATTTCATGCAGTGTTATAGCTATCAGTACAAAATTACCTTTTTCAAAAAAGGTAAAAAAAGGCTCCAAGTACACGCAATGTAGTTTGTAAATTCAAAAGTTCAACCTAACAATAAGTGGTAGCTTTATTTCTTCTTCACAAAATTATATTACTTAACTTAACTCAAGTGACATGTAATCACAAAAAGGTGTGATATCTTTAAATTGAATCGCGCCAATTTCAAAGAGAATATGTATAAAAAAATAAAGCCCAAGTGTTATCTTTATGTTCCTATTTAAGGATCTTTCTATTTCAACAAATAAATAAATGAATTTTTCTTGTAAAAAAACTTGGCGCTGCTAGACTATTTAAATTTCAAGGTCTAGCTGCGCCAAGTTTTTTTTCCAAAAAAATTTATTTATTTATTTGTTGGAATAGTAATATAATTTTGTGAAGAAGAAATAAAGCTACCACTTATTGTTAGGTTGGATTTTTGAATTTACAAACTACATTGCGTGTACTTGGCGCCTTTTTTTTTACCTTTTTTGGAAAAGGTAATTTTGTACTGATATCACTCCTTTTTTTTACAAGTTTACACAAATATAATAAAGATAGAAAACAAGAGACAAATTTCAAATCTTAATTGTTCCTTTGAACTTGTTTAATTCAATAGTAATAACTGTACCCGTAATTATATATTCTGCATCATATCTCATTGTTTAATGATATAATTTATATGAAATAAGGCATTCAATAAGATTTGTTTGTCGTATTTAAAATTTGATGAATAATGGTATAAAAACAGTATCAAGAGACACGGCACTGTCTCACGTCAAGCAATGCCAAGTTATAATATTTGTAAATTCAAAAATCCAACCTAAGTGGTAGCTTTATTTCTTTTTCACAAAATTATATTACTTAACT
Organism: Temnothorax nylanderi; assembly: GCF_030848795.1. Lineage (NCBI taxonomy): Eukaryota > Metazoa > Arthropoda > Insecta > Hymenoptera > Formicidae > Temnothorax > Temnothorax nylanderi. The sequence goes on along the minus strand of NW_027250218.1, from coordinate 33,485 downwards.
TAACTCAAGTGACATATATTTCAAAAAAAGATATAAAATCTTTAATTTCTTCTTCACAAAATTATATTACCTAACTCAACTCAAATGACATGTATTTCAAAAAAAGATATAAAATCTTTAATTTCTTCTTCACAAAATTATATTACCTAACTTAACTCAAGTGACATGTATTTCAAAAAAAAGATATGAAATCTTTAAATTAAATTATGCCAATTGCAAAGAGAATATGTATATTGCTTTGAAAGATAATTGTTGTGCAATTTCTTCTTCACAAAATTATATTACCTAACTCAACTCAAGTGACATGTATTTTAAAAAAAGATATGAAATCTTTAAATTAAATTACGCCAATTGCAAAGAGAATATGTATATTGCTTTGAAAGATAATTGTTGTGCAGCTACTTAAAAAAAATAAAACCCAAGTGGTATTTTTGTGTTCCTATTCAAGGGTCTTCCTATTCCAACCCAAGTGGTAATAACTTCTTAATTCTCTTTAACAAATTTTTAATATTACAAAGAATTATTTTAATTACAAAGAATTAAAGAAGTAACAGTACAAAATAAAAATATTTAATTATAACAAAATAAATAAATTTTTCTTGTAAAAAAACTTGGCGCTGCTTTTTTACTCCTGTCGCATTCTTCCCTAAATTATGTTTATTGTTTTTTATTCAATCAAAAATCTAGTACTAATGTTTAAATTTTAATGTTTAAATTTCAAAGTCTAGCAGCGCCAAGTTTTTTTACAAGAAAAATTTATTTATTTTGTTATAATTAAATATTTTTATTTTGTACTGTTACTTCTTTAATTCTTTGTAATTAAAATAATTCTTTGTAATATTAAAAATTTGTTTAAAGAGAATTAAGAAGTTATTACCACTTGGGTTGGAATAGGAAGACCCTTGAATAGGAACACAAAATACCACTTGGGTTTTATTTTTTTTAAGTAGCTGCACAACAATTATCTTTCAAAGCAATATACATATTCTCTTTGCAATTGGCGTAATTTAATTTAAAGATTTCATATCTTTTTTTGAAATACATGTCACTTGAGTTGAGTTAGGTAATATAATTTTGTGAAGAAGAAATTGCACAACAATTATCTTTCAAAGCAATATACATATTCTCTTTGCAATTGGCATAATTTAATTTAAAGATTTCATATCTTTTTTTGAAATACATGTCACTTGAGTTAAGTTAGGTAATATAATTTTGTAAAGAAAAAATTAAAGATTTTATATCATTTTTTGAAATACATGTCACTTGAGTTGAGTTAGGTAATATAATTTTGTGAAAAAGAAATAAAGCTACCACTTAGGTTGGATTTTTGAATTTACAAAATACATTGCGTGTACTTGGCGCCTTTTTTTACCTTTTTTGAAAAAGGTAATTTTGTACTGATATCACCCATTTTGTAGTGTTAAGCAAAGATCTGCAAAAAAATTTTATTTTTTATTTTTTAATTATTCACGAAATTAGCAATAACAACAAATTAAATTTTTATTAAATTAGCAAATTAATAATTAGTTACAAAAAATTACTATTTACATAAAAATTAATAATATTTAAGTAAAAGTAAATTATATATTTCTCACAAAAATTAAAGAAACACTAAAATCTTTAAAAATAGGCAAAATTCAAGCAGCTGTAACTTTGTTATAAATGAACAAAATTTAAATTTAAAGCTTAAAACCTGAATTTTTACATTATTTTCATCCATTTGTATCATATTTACATGTTATTTAAAAAAATTTGGCAATTATATCGTTCAATAGAACAAAGTTTCAGCTTTAAGAATCTATTTTTTGAATTGCGATACGATGATTTCTAAGGGAATTATGAGCAATCAAAGTCAAAATCCTCATTTCTTATTCAATCCGCGATAAATCAGTAACAAAAAATCGTAGAAACATTAAAAAAAAAAGATTTTGCAAGGAAAACTTCAAGCTTTTACGTTAGAAAGTCGAACATTTTCCCAGATTTTTTTTGTGCACTTGACAGGCCCACAAAGTGAGAAGAAAATTTTCTATTTTGTCTAGCTCGTAGTTTTCTACATGTAAAAATTACCAAACTCACAGAAACTAAAAAATAATAGTAACCTTTCAAAAGTAGAAATTTTGAGCTTTGAAATCCTTTTTTTAAATTTAAATTTTGTTCATTTTTAACAAAGTTACAGCTGCTTGAATTTTGCCTATGTTTAAAGATAAATTTATATAGTGTTCCTTTAATTTTTGTGAAAAGTGTAGATTACTTAAAAAATTGGTAATTTGTCAGAGAAAAATTTCTAGTTTGTGAAAATTAGTAATTAGGTAAAAATGAATTAATTTCTTTTGTAAACTGGTAATTAGTAAAAATAAATTCTTTATTATTAAAATAATTAATATATGGTTTATCAAAAATAAATTACTATTTATTTGAAAATTAATAATTAGTGGAAAATAATTATTAATTTTTTTAATAATAAATAAATAGTCTCAGATAAATTACTTATATTTTAAAAATTATTAATTGGTTGAATATAAATAATTTAATTATTTATATTATTTATATTAATTATTTATATTATTTATATTATTTATATTTATAAGCAGTTAAATGTGGTTTAAAAAAGGTAATTATGAAGGAGAGGAGCTTCCTCACCGAATTGGCTAAAATTTTAATTTTGTGTATTTTGGTGCGTAAAACATTTATCTATAAGTTAAAATTGTCGCTCTCAATTAACCGTTCCTGTTTCTTATCGATTTCGCCATTAACTCGGCTAATTGTTCTTCCACGGATTTTGGAATTTCCGCCTCGACATAACGTATCGACATAACGTATCATCTACTATCTATAATATACGATGCTATATTTTTATTATCCATTTGTCAATTCAATTAGAAAAAAAATTCAAATTCTTTTATTTGAAGCACTTGTGAGTTTTACAAAAATGTCTCTCGTTATGTCTTGTATCTTTATCATTATGATATCGTTCAAAATTGCTACTCTTAGAAAATATATGGATAAGCTTGATAGGACTTGTTATTTTATCTACGAATATGCAATTAACAGATCCAAACAGTTAAGTGACAAGTATATCGACAAAGGTAAAGTCTTATTTGCTTGAATCAACATGCTACACGTATGTATATCACGTAAATATGACAACGGAATGGAGATTATTGGAAACGATCGGAAAAGGACATAAAAGATAAATCGTGGATTTATTTATGAATATTCTATATTAAACATAATTAAAATAAAGAAAACTGCACTATGTAATTTTTAATAATATATTATAAAATCTAATATGTGTGTGTATATATGTATATATGTTTGAACTATCATAAAACAGTCATTTCATATAACTATTAGCAAGATTTTGAATTTATGTTTACCATTTATTAGTTCATCAAATATACTTACATATAGAAGTATTGTTAAAAATATGTACATTGTAAGCTTCTGTCGACCATTTATCTGCAAAGGAGTAACATCAAAGTATAATTACATATCCAAAGATAAATAATTTTGAGTAGAGATGTATATATCTAAAATCTACTTACACGTAGGAGTTGATAATAATCTCGTTGATTGGAATGTGGCTTGGATCAGTCAACTCGCGAAACTGCAATATAATAATAAATCGATTAGAATTTTCGGAAACATCACTTCATACGATTCTTTCACACGATGACGGTTAATGTTAATTTCCGATTACCTTATTATTATGTTTCGCGTGTTCTATACTTGTCGTCATGACGAAACATCTGACCGAGACATTGCGCTTCTTGGCTACCTTAATGTATCTCTTTCTCGAAGCTGGATCGGGATTGGTATTGTCTATAACTATACTTTTTCCTTGATTCAAGTATTGTTGGACTGCGGCAATACACTTCTGCCAGCTCCCTAAAGTGTCTCTGTTGACGTATCCGTATTCCTTCAGATAATTCTTTGCAAAATGCGATTTTCCGGAGTCTGGACTGCCGACCATAAGTACCACCTGTTAATGGATATCTATAAGCACCAGGAAAGAGCGGGCCTCTGTTCACATTTGACGTTCACGATGATATTCGTGTTATGCACGATGCTTCTGTCGAAATCGAGGAATCACATGCGGAAAAGTTTTACTTAGGTATTTATCATTAAAAGAATACTTTGTATAATTCTCTTTTATGTTATTTTTTTATTTTTTCTCATTAGATCATGGTACAAGAGGAACAAACACATTTTTCCAGCGAGTAGATGGAAACCTTTTGATCCAACGAAAAGTTACGACAAGTATACAGTGTCGGGTAAAAATAGGAATAAAGATCAAATCTGATAAACTTAGATTCAACGAATTGTCCAATTTTGTTTAAAGGATTCAGATTCAAAGGACTGTAAATATTATAACCAGATAAATAACTTTGTTTCATCGTACAATTGATTCATTATGCAACAGATTGTAATATATATATATATATATATATATATATATATTACAATATATATACAAATATATATATGTATATATATTGTTGCTACATTGTATTTTTAAGGACTGTGATTTTAATTCATTCAGTTATATAATAATATTTAATTCATTTACTCGATTATGTAGCTCTACTAAATTAGTCTTTTGAATCTGAATCCTTTAAACGAAATTGGACAATTCGTTGAATCTAAGTTTACCAGATTTTATCTTTCTTCCTATTTTTATCCGACAGTGTATACTTGTCAACTTTTCGTTGGATCAAAAGGTTCCCATCTACTCGCTGAAAAAATGTGTTTGTTCCTCTCGTACCATAATCTAATGAGAAATAACATAAAAGAGAATTATACAAAGTATTCTTTTAATGATAAATACCTAAGTAAAATTTTTCCGGCATGTGATTCCTCGGTTTCGACAGAAGCATCGTGTATAACACGAATATCATCGTGAACGTCAAATGTGAACAGAGGTTCGCTTTTTCCTCGTGCCTAATCACAATATTACATACATTAAAATAACATGCCAACATTGTGATATTGCTTCATAAGTTTTATCATTTAGTATCTTTACCTTAGTTACAATAAAATCGTAAAACGTATAATGGTGCGGTAATATAAGAAAGATCCTCCTTGACATACATTAACTGATCTGCCATTACTGTTTTAAGCTTAGAACATATAGAAATGGAAGCGGAATGCCTATTGTTTTCGGAAGAAAAACATGTCCGGAGGAAGTGAGAAAGAAAATCATAGTTGCCTCTCTCTTGTGAGTGACTGCTCGAAAGTGCGCATGCGCGGTCTACATTTGTTTGGCCGGTTTGGCTCACTGAAAAATAAGGTTACGTTGGTGACATATGTTGAAACACGGTTATTTCTTAGATATTTTCTAAAACGTGTTGATCCGCGAACGTACGCCAAAATTCAAGCAAGATGATATATTGTATTTTATGCGGTAGAAAGGACAAATCGGTTTCATATATACGGTAAGTAAAAATGTATTTAATTTATTGTCAGTTTACGTGATTTCAGTAATCTCAGCAATAAATTTAATTATTGAACTATTTAAACTAATTAATATTGAAACTATTTTTTTTTACATTTTAACTATTTAAATCTATTTTATTATCTGTCAACAGATTTCCATCAAATAAGCACATCAGAAAGCAGTGGTTGAAATTCTGTAACAAGACCGAGAAAAATTTGTATGACTCACACAGATTGTGTACAGATCACTTCAAACCCGAGGATCTGAGGAAGCGTTCAAGGTGTATCGTTGTGCAACCAGAAGCTGTGCCTTGTATATATATATTTGGTGGAGGCACTCCACCTTCCACCTTCGTTGGAAATGCCAGTAAGACTGATGATGGCAATATCTGTTCCACTGGAATCACGAACAGTGATTCTTCGAATGACAACATTAACGTCGTGAATTATTCACAGTCCACAACAGCAGTAACAGAGAGTGAGTCTTATTTTTGTTTGTATATCTATTTAAATGTTTTGGCGTACACCAGCAGCGAATCAAAACATATACCAAGACGTTAACTTTTCAATAATTAAATAAGATATTTGACTAAAGTGTAAACTTGAAAGATGCTAAAATATTAACCTTTCATATATACAACTTGATATCTAAAGAATCAGAAGTTATATTTTCGGTAAAGAACAATTTGTACGACTTCTATTTGTGTGATACATACAATATTACGTCGATCTTTGTGCTTGAGGCTTTTAATAACCTATTACATACTGTTTTTGTGACAGATATTACACACACTTCTCCCAATCGAATCACAAGCTCTTGTGGTACACGCAAGAAATCTCAGGATTTTGCTAAAGAGGATATGAGTAGTATGGATGTCAATGTGGATGTCGATCCTGTTCATTGTACTGAAATAGGCAATTGTGAAATTCTTCCGAACAACTGCCTAACTCCCTTGAAACGGCGGAAAGATGCTCATTGCAGCAGCAAGAGGAAAACGCTTAGATTTTAATGATAGTATTGATTCAACGATTCCCATTCATGAATTACCAGTAAGTATATTACTTCGTTAAAGTGTTTGTGCCTTATATGAAATAAATTTTTCACACATGGCCATTAAAGAAAGTAAAAAGTAAAAAGTATATAAAAAGTATATGTTGAAAAGTATGTTTTACAGTAAATATTAAAAATTTTGTATTATTTGATAAAAATATAAAATAATCATATTGTACATATATTTAATCCTAATATATCCATTAATTAATTTTATTTTTTATGACCTAAAAATAATAAATCCCCTGTTTTATATTGAATATAGTAAATATATATAATAATATAAGTTTTACACAATCTATCAGGTCCCTGCCATTACATCAGCCATTTGTGATTCTGCTCCACCGATGATACCAGATCCACGTTATGTTGGTGATATCCGGTCACCTCATCTGGCAACACCAAGACGAGCTACGAGAGCCATGAATTTAGCGCGACGTACCATTATGCAGCAACGAAAGAAAATTGAAACATTGCAGAAAAAATTCGGTAGATGCAAGCAACGTATTTCTTCGCTAAAGGATCTGGTCTCTGATTTGAAGAAAAGAAACTACATTTCTGAAATTGCTGCTGACAATTTAATGGTATGTTTGAATAACATTTATCGATCGATGAAAGCTCCGAATAAAGCCAATGCATTCATCGAAGGCTTCGAATAAAAGTGTTAGACATAATTCCATATTTTACATATTACACAATAACTTCAACGAGTTCTGATGAAGATAGCGCCGTTTGTCAGAATGTCAATTTGTCTTTTTTTCTTTTCCTTGACTCGGATCATGACGATAACTTCAGTAATTTGTATTTTATTAAAAACTATAATCGGTTATATATCTACAATCGGATGGAGTTGAAATTTACCTCGGTTACAATTGTACATAAATATATTATCTGGAATTATGCTCTCTGGAGAATATAAAAATTGAATTAAACATGTAAATAAGTTTCATATAGGAAGGATTGATTATTGTATTTAGGGTGAAGTCCCAGAAATTATGCATGAAGTTCTGAAGCGGAAAGGAAAAATGAAGAGTAAGTACTCCGCTGAATTACGAGCCTTTGCTTTGACTTTGAATTTTTATTCACACAAAGCCTACGAATACGTACGAAAAACGTTCAAAAACCTTTTACCGGAATCTTCAACAATTCGCAAATGGTATAGGTCAATCAATGGACGACCTGGATTTACTGACGAAGTTTTCCAAGCTCTACGATGTAAAGTTCAGAATACCGATAAACCAATAATTTGCAACTTAGTTATAGATGAAATTAGCATCCGTCAGCAGATCGAATACGATGGAAATCGGTATTATGGTTATGAAGATTTAGGTTTCAATAACTGTACAAATTCAGATCAGCCATTGCAAGCTAGAAGTGCCTTGGTTTTCATGCTTGTAGCCTTAAACGCGCATTGGAAGGTCCCGATAGGTTACTTTTTGATCAACTCACTAAGTGGAAAAGAAAGAGCGAGCGTTCTTAGAAACTGTTTAGAATTACTTGCGAAAATTGACATACACGTACATTCGTTGACTTTCGATGGTGCCAGCGTTAATGTGTCTATGTGTAAGGAGTTAGGTGCAAACTTTGAATTGGGAAAGAACTTTAAACCTTTTTTTATTAATCCTGCGACAAAAGAAAAGTGTTTTGTTTTTTTGACCCTTGTCATATGTTGAAGTTAGTTAGAAATACGTTAGGACACTATTTAAAATTGTGGAATAACGGAAAAGAAATATTGTTCGACGACATTAAGCGTTTGCAGAAATTGCAGGATGAAGAAGGATTGAAGGCTGGCACAAAGCTAACTAAAAAACACATTTATTTTCATAATAATAAGATGAATGTAAAGTTAGCGGCTCAAACACTCAGCGAAAGCGTTAGCATTGCTCTAAAATTTGTTGAAAAGTGTTTTCCTGGGTATTTACAGTCACCTCAAGAAACTGCTAAGTTCTGCTCTATCTTTAATGATGCCTTTGACATTCTCAATGTCAGATCGAAATTTCCAAAACCGAAAAAATGTAATATGCCTCTTTCTGACGGTACCTTTATTGAATTAAAACAATACGCTGAGAATATAATTGAATATATTAAAAGCATTAAAGATTATGAACACCGATCCATTTTAAAAAGCAATAGAAAAACTGGTTTCTTAGGTTTTATCATATGCTTACAAAATATTTTTGAATTGTTTCCAATTCTAAAAAAAAAGGGATTAGAATATTTACTAACTTATAAACTTAATCAGGATCACTTGGAAACATTTTTTAGTGCGATAAGAAGTCGAGGTGGATTCAACAATAATCCATCGGCCAAACACTTTGAATCCAGTTACAAAAGATTATTAGTTCGACATGAGGTGAAAGCTGCTGAAACGGGAAACTGTATGATTAATGATATTCAGATTTTGTTTGTGTCGTCTGCAAACAAAGAAGACACACTTTTCACAGAGGAAAAGAATATGCAAATAACGTCATCCATTGATGTGTTATTTGATCACGACTACGTATCCACATTGCGAAATCTTAGTCCATATATTGATGAAGTAGTAACGTACATCAGCGGATTTATAGTTAGGAAGCTATTAAAAAATAAAAGTATGTGCGACACATGTGCACCATTTTTGACAGCCAGTAGCCAAGATATGTCGAAATGTACATTGATCGAAATGAAAACACGGGGAAGGTTGATGTACCCTTCACGTGACGTTATTGCAATAGCTAGAACAACTGAGAGAATTATACGCGCAAATGATTCTATTCTTTTTACACAAAAAAATATTAAAGAATTTTTAATAACGAAAACGTTTGAGGCAGTTAGTATCAACCATGTAGTATTTAACGACAATATCATGACAGAACATGTTAAGAATCAAGGAATTCTTGATAACCATAAAACTCAATTGATCAAAGCTATTATTAGAACATATGTAATTCTTCGTTTATTTCATGAAGGAAAACGCGCAACAGATATTGGAAAAAACGAATATATTCGACAAAAATATTCAAAACTAATTTTATTTAAAAACCAATAAAATTGTAATACAGTGTAATAAAATAATTTCACCATATTATATAAACTGTACTTATTGATCTCCTCAACACTGATTTATTCATTATTATCCATTTATGATCATTCATTATAATATATTTATTTATGTATCAATTATTTAACCTCATTATATTAATTAATTTATCTTTTATTTATTCACTTATTTATTTATTTCATTTATTTATGGATTTCTTATGATACTTGATTCATTAATTGATTCATTCACCGATTAGTTCAGTTATTCATTCCGATTCGTTCATTTATTCGTTTATTTATTTTTATTCATTTTTTGATTTATGCATTTCATCATTTATTTATTTATTTATTCTCTGATTTTTTCAATGAATTATTTACTTATTTATTCATTTTAAAAAACCCTTAATATGATTGATTGTGAGGTATATATATGTACACACACACACACACACACACACAATGTGCTTGTATGCGTCAGCAAATGGCGCGCATGCGCACTTTCGAGCAGTCACTCACAAGAGAGAGGCAACTATGATTTTCCTTCTCACTTCCTCCGGACATGTTTCAGTCTGCTATTCCGCTTCCATTTCTATATGTTCTAAGGTTTTAAGCTCGCTGAATTCACGCTTCAGAACTTCTAAACATCTCTGAAGAAGCTGATAGATAGAATTACCTGTGAAAATTTAATTTATGCAGTAGAACATTTATGTCACGCCAATGTTACTTCAAAAGTGACACTGGAGTATTTTAATAACTTAAAAATTCTCTAAATCACTGAGACATTCACCTTTCTTCATTATAACACTCCGACGATAGCCAGAATTTAGGAAAATTATTTCATATTAACTCAATAGGCGTTAAACTTGCATACATAGGGAGCTTTCCAGCAAGTGACACAAGCCGACACAAACGTTGTTCTATCTTTCTTTTTTGGCAATGAGTAACGAAGATAAAACGATACCTGTGTCGACTTGTGTCGCTTGCTGGAAAGCTCCCATAAGTGAATCTCGCGTTTTATGTAAAATTTTGTAAGAAACTGGAAATCTAACCTACTTACGAAAACGATACGATAACTTACGATAATTCCTTCGCGTAAACGGGAAAATATCTCTTCGGGATCAGCTCCCTGCCGTCAATATATCTTGATATATATTTGGAGATACAGATCGCTTCAGATTGCGGCTGACAGCGTACCTCCAAAAGTCAGAAATGCACATTGAGAAAATAGGGGAGAGGCGGGAGATCGCAATATTATCCATGTTATGCACAATCTAGGTTAACCTGTGTAAACACTCGCGTAAACGTAGTAAGTATAAGTATATATAGTATAGTAAGTAACAGTAATATATAGAATAGAAAATAGATATAGGATAATTACATTATAAAATAAAACAATTACCATGAATTAATCGTCGCGTCGTGTAAAGAGTCACAGTCGGTCTCGCTCCGACACTACCGTGTGTCTCTCGATAGGTTAGGTTAATTGAACTGACTGATAGCGCGCTAAACGCACTATCTGCACTGCGTGCAGTACATACACGTATTAACTGATGAACCACGAACGCACTATCTGCACTGCGCGAAAGCGCCGCCAGCGTCGAAAAAGTGAAAGTGACATTTCTCTGATAATCATAATAATAATATAAATCAGCGTTAGTAGAAGAAGTATCTTAAATAAAATTTTTCACTTTGGACTTTGCGTCGCAATATCTCCGCTCGTAGGGCACGTAGCGGAAAATATTATAGGAGATACCCCCCCCCCCCCAATTCGACCCCAAACTATCGATCAAGCCTACTTAGAACTTGATCCGTTCACTCGTTATCGAGATCTCAACATCTCGAGTACTCGCAACCCGTCGCGTCGCGTAAAAGAGTCACGGTCGGTCTCGCTCCGCGTGTACTTGGCGCGAGACACTACCGTGTCTCTTGATATGGAATATATCATTTCACTTTTGATTCTACAGCATTTATAAAAATATATTTTGATTTTCCATATTTACCACAAAAATGGACCCATTAAAGATTTGATCTAATTGCAACCAAAAATATATAATTATATCTAATCATTTACTAAATTTTAAGGGTGCATAATTTGATCTAATTACATATAATTATGTATAATTTTATCTATTTATATATAATTAGATCAGTTCAAAATCCATGTATAATTATATCTACAAAGTCATATATAAATAGATAAAATTGTATATAAATATTTTTTCCTAGGTATCTAATAGATATTAATCGATATGAATCGTTTCTTATATTTTAAATTTGACAGACAGTGGTCTGTCAAATGATTGAAAATATATTTTATTAATATACAGTAAATATTCTTTTTTAAAACGTTATATTAAATATATATATATATATATACATTTTATTTCAAAATATATATATAAATTTATATTTTTTTAAATATACATACATACATACATACATACATATATATATATATATGTATGTATATATATATCTATATATATTATAAATACCTTATTTTCTATTCTCTTTTAATCTCTTTAAATTTATTTATTTCTCTCTTTCTCTCTCTTCTCTCTCTCTCTATCTCTATGTTTCTCTCTGTCTCTGATAGTCAGGTAACGTTAATATATAAATCCAATTCTAAAGAAACATGAAAATACTAATCAATTATAACACACTAAAATAACAGAAATATATTATTCTTATAGTGATATATCGTTATATGTAGACATGTTTTAAAATTACATTTTTAATAACATTATTAAAAAATGATTATTTATTACATTTCAATAATAATATTTTTAATTTTATAAATACCTTTCTCTCGCTTTCTCTCTCTCTTATTTAGACCATTTTTTTTCTTTATTCTCTGTTTTTCTTTTCTAATGTATATTCTATTAACCTCGTCGTTAAATAAATATTACGTTTTGACCGGTGTAATATCCCCAGCTTCTCAGTTCGCAATCGCGCTCTCGCTTATGTATATATATATATATATATATATATATATACACATAACTACTTGTACGAAACTGATGTCTTTATTAAAAGAGAACGCGCACACGACATACATGCGAAATTCCCACTCACACAATACTAGCTTGACAAGTTTATAGTGAAGTTTGAAACCTTACGTTGTAAAAAAACATATTGCATTGAAGCCCAAAAGACGTCTCGTAAAATTTCACGTAAGTATTTTATAGATACAATTAAATTATATAATTTATATAGATTACAAATAAATTTTTTTTCTAGATTAGAAATAATATTATCAATTTATAACAACTTTAAACTTTCAATTAAAACAATTTCTTTTTATTTCCAGAAATGAACAAGAATAACCTCCACGCGCTGCAGCAAATAATGCAGCAGTTGCAAGGACAGCAGGTCCTAATTGAGGAGCTGCAGAGAGAATTGCTGCCGCGGAGACAGCCGCAGGAGCAGGCGCAGCAGCAGCCTGATGCTGAGCAGCCACTGCTGGAACCGCCGCAGGCACCGCGTGAGCAGGAAGTCAACGAGCGGCCGCACGCGCAGCAGCAGGAAATAATAAGTACGTATTTTTTTAGTTTTTAAAAAAATGTTTATGAATATTATGATAATGTAAATTAGATCTCTGGTTATTGAGATATTTACCTTATTATACAATATTTAATTTTTGTGTTTACTATTTTTAGTATTTAATTGTCTATTGTCTTTTCCGTATTTTCATGTTACAGGAGTTCGACGAAATTTATGGGACCAACCCAGGAACCACCCGCAGGAGCAGCAGCAGCTGGATGCCGTGCAGCTAATGCTGGAGCATCCGCAGGGACAGCAACAGCAGGAAGCTAACGAACAGCCGCTTCCGCAGCAGCAACACAGACCAATTAGTACGTATCTTATAAAAAATACGAATATTTTAATCTAAATTAGGGCAAAGTCAATTTAATGTCTAATTATTGAAATGTTTACTTTATTTTTAAATAATTAAATTTTGTATTTGCTATTTGGGGTATTTTTATACTATTCGTTTGTTTTTGTTATAGGATATCGACGAGGAAGAGGACGCGGTTTGAGTCGTCAACGTTGGTACGCTCAACGTGGTCGCGTCAGGGGTGGTCCGAGACAACATCCCGTCATCATTAATAAACATTATTATGCGTAATCCGTGTTTTTGTTGTGTGCATTAATAAACATTATTATGCGTAATCCGTGTTTTTGTTGTGTGCGGATCTTTTAAGTATTAATATTAAAAGCCATTCTGTAATTTCGTTTAATTATAATTAATATTCACTTACTCTGTGAACAAATTCTTCTATATCCCTCTATCTTTCCCTCCGTCTTTCCTCTACGATAGCAATATCGTTATTAAATCTTAAATCATTATAAATGTGCTTCTTCCAATAAACGTTTACACTACTTATTTTACTAATTTATTAAAGACATGTTTTATTTTCCAAAAATGTTTATAAAAAAAAATTTAACAATTTATTTAAATATTTTGTTAGCAAAATTTTAGTATAGCATGTTTTCATGCATTTCCTTTTTTCTTTTTCGGTTTTCTTTCTTTTTCTTTTTCAGGTTCGTCTCCACTGTCATCTTTAAATTTTCGTTTTTCTTCCTCTTTCTGTTTTATTTCTTCCGCCATTTGAATATCTTTATATTCTATAAAATAACATAATTTATTTATTATATTTATTAAATCTAAATTTCACTTTATTATATTTTCATGCTTTTTCTTTTACCTTTGTCGTTTTTGTCGTGTTTTTTTCCACTATCATCTTTTCGTAAGTTTTTTTTCTCTTTCTTCATCATTTCAGTTTTCGGATTAATCTCTTTCTGAATTTGCTTATTTTCATAATCTAATAAAGCTTGTAGTAGAATTTCATCCAATCCATCTTCCATCACTAAAATGCTGTAATAACAATATTTTAACTTTTATTAATTATAATTACACGGAATTTTTTTTCGTTAAAATTACATTCACTACATAAGCTCGCATAAAATTTTTATGGGTACATGTCCCACAACTATCATGATTTTCAAAGTAAATTCCTATAGAAAATTTCCTATATGTATAAGTCACTTTAATAATATTTTAAAGATCAGCACACAAGTGCTCACACACACACATACACACGCGCGCGCGCGCACCACGCGCACACGCGTGTGTTGCGCTAATACATCGTTGAATTAATTAACCTTCCTGTTTTATCTCTTCCTCTCTTTGATTCTCTTCATATTCTATTAATGCTTGTATCTCTTCCTCTCTTTGATTCTCTTCATATTCTATTAATGCTTGTATCTCTTCCTCTCTTTGATTCTCTTCGCGCGTGTGTGTGTGTGTGTGTGTGTGTGTGTGTGTGTGTGTGTGTGTGTGTGTGTGTGTGTGTGTGTGTGTGTGTGTGTGTGTGTGTGTGTGTGTGTGTGTGTGTGTGTGTGTGTGTGTGTGTGCGCGCGCGCGCACGGATCTTTAAACTATTAAAGTTGTGAGACATGTACCAAGGAAAATTTTATTCGAGCTCTTTGGATTATTGTAGTCAATTAATTATTACAAACAATTCTGAAATTTTGTGTAATTATTATATTTAATATTCACTTACTTTGAAGAAATTCTTCTCTATCCCTCTCTCTTTCCCTCTGTTTTTCTTCCATTGAATATGCCAACTTTTATAAATTCGACAACAATTTTTGACAAACTTGACAAGTATGAGATGAATTTGTACTTACATATTATCTTTAAATTCGATCACAATTTTTAAACAAAACGCTGTTGCTAAGGTGACGACAAGCGTCTTGAACATTTACAAAATTGTGAATGTATTAAGGGGCCTTTTCATGCTGACGCTCGACGCTTGATTTGGGCGTCAAAACTGGTCACGTGACCAACTTCATAGGTAGAAGGCGAAATAGCAAATATGCGAGCGTCAACGTTTGTTTGAACGTCAATTTAGCATCAACGAGCGTTTTCTCGAAGCATTGTGGCTATCAACGAGGTTATTCAAATTTTATCGTTTTATTTACTTGCTCTTTAATAAGCGCGCATAAATAATCTTTTATTCTGCAATTAAAAATTGCTTTTAATTAAGTAATTTTGAGTACAGTGAGTGATTTGTGACATCATACACATAATAATGTCCAGTGTATATAAATATCAAGCATGGATTACTCAATGTCAGAAAATTATTGACGAAGCAAGAAAACAGAAAACGTGGCGAAAGAGAGTTGGAGCGGCTCTTATTATCAATGAAATTATGAGACTGAAGAAAAAGAGAGCTTACAAAAAAAAGCGTTTTTGGGTTCATCCATTCTTTCAACTGCGACACATTCATGGATTTTATGAAGCCCTATTTCCTACACTTTCCTTGCATGGAGACAAATTCGAAAATTATTTGCGTATGACAACAATTCAATTTGAAGAATTACTGTATTTAGTTGGCCCTCTTATTTCCAAACAGAATGCAATAAGAGAGTCTATACCTGCTGCAGCACGATTGGCTATGACATTGAGGTGGGTCTTTTAAAACAATTTTAATATATTCCCGGGAAAAAAGTTTATATATAATTATATATAAATATATATAATTATATATAATTATATATGAAATTTGGTCCTTTTATATGAAATTATATATAGGTCCATATATGATTATATATGGACATATATAATTCCAAATATAACTAGATATGAACAATAGATCATATATATGCACTCATATATGGGTCCATATAAGATTCACATAGAAGCGTACTGTCTGTCAAATTTTAAATACGAGAAACGACCCGGAAAAAAATGTTTATATACAATTTTATCTAATTATATATAACTTTGTAGATATAATTATATATTGATTTTGACCTGATCTAATTATATATAAATAGATAAAATTGTATATGATTATATGTAATTAGATCAAACTATGCATACTTCATATATATATATATATATATATATAAATGATCAGATATAATTATATATTTTTGGATACAATTTACAATTAGATCAAATCTTTAATGGGTCCATTTTTGTGGTAAATATGTAGAATTAAAAGTGAAATGATTTATTCCATATATTATAACTTGGCACTGCTTGAGACAGTGCCATGTCTCTTGATACCGTTTTTATACTACTGTTCGTCAAATTTTAAATACGAAAAACGAATCCTATCGAATGCCATCTATTGGATAATCCAAATTTAAAGTTTATATATGATTATTATTATTATTATTTACTCAAAGAAAAGTTTTAATATAATATTGTATAATTCGATGTAGAGTTATACATATCTTGATATAATTATTATACATGTAATTATTATCATGTAATTATACATGATTCATATTTATATATAATTATATATGATCATATAGAGACAAAATTCATATATAATTGCATTATATATAATCATATATATTTATATATATGATTATATATAATCTTTTTTTTCCTGGGTTACTTTCGATTGTTTAAATAAAATAAATGATCTGTATCCAGATATTTAGCGACCGGTGACTGTATGACTTCCACTTCTTATCAATATCTTGTTGGCCTCACTACAGTGAGTAACATCATTCAAGAAACCTGCAAAGCACTTTGGACTTGTCTCAGCAAGGAAGTATTGCCGTATCCATTAAAAACAATAGATTGGTTAAATATTGCTCAAGAGTTTGAAAACCAATGGCATTTCAACCATTGCATAGGTGCTATTGACGGGAAACATGTCGTAATCCAGGTGTGTACAAATATTATAGATATTGAACTGCATCGTATTGAACTGCATCGTTGAATAATAATATTTACTGCAGTGTCCTAATAATGCTGGTTCTGCATACTATAATTATAAAAATAGTCATAGCATTGTATTGCTGGGGATCTGTGACGCCAATTACTTGTTCACATTCGTTGACATTGGTGCCTATGGTCGACGTAGCGATGGTGGAATTTTCAAAGATTCACTAATGGGCCAGAAATTTAACGAGAAAAAAATGAACTTACCGGAACCCGAACCACTGACTGTTGATGGAATGCCTTTGCCATACGTTCTCGTAGGCGACGAAGCATTCCAATTGACTGATTACTTACTCCGGCCGTATCCTGGTAAAGGAGGTCTTAACCCAGATCGAAACATTTTTAACTACCGTATAAGCCGTGCTCGAAGAACAATAGAAAATTCTTTTGGAATATTAGTTTGTCAGTGGAGAATTTTAAAGAAACCTATCGAAACTACTGTAGATAACACAATAAACATGGTTCACGCTATCATATGTCTTCATAATTGGCTTCGAAAACGTGATAATCGAAACGAGTACATTCCACCAAACATGGTCGATCAATATGGTCTTAATGGTTTAATTCCCGGACTTTGGAGACAAGAAATGGAGAATTCGGCATTACAAGATATTACTGTACGTGGTAATAATAACAGTAGTCGATATGCCGCAGCCATTAGAGAAGAATTTTGTGATTTTTTCACTGGGGAAGGAGCTGTTCCCTGGCAGTATAATCGCGAATAAAATTAATTGATTGTAAGCTTATTAATTGTAAATTGTATAATTTTCCAAAATTGTAAATTTGAATGTCAACAAGTGTATTTTTTTCATTTATAACTAGGTGTGTGTGTGTGTGTGTGTGTGTGTGTGTGCCCGCAACTTTGTTCTCGTTGAAATCGGATTTAATACTAAACCTAATCAAACCCGATTCGAAAATTACAAACAAAGCACCTCTTACTATTTTATTATATGTAGAAATGACAAAATAAAAAATACAATTAAATTTGACACTTTTATTGCACGTTTCAATGTAACGCATTAACATTTTTTGCTTTTTTTACATATAAATAATATACTTTGAAGAAAAATAACGAATAGGGGAGACCGAGGCTCGTTGGCACAAGAGGCAAGTTGGCAATGCGTTCCGTTTATGTATTTATGCCAAAAGTGTGAAAACAATGTCAACGAGTCCCGGTCTCCCCTATAATATAAATTTAAAGTATTAAAACTATGTTAAAAACAACAAATTTTTATGGCGTTTCTTCAATATTCTCTTCCATCAATCGAATGTGAACCATTTCTACAATGTCTAGAAGTGTTTGCATCCGTCTTCTATATGATATTCGGCGCAATTGCAGCCCTGCTGCATGCAACATGGAATCAACCTCATCTTGTTGCGGGGGAGCAGGTAAAATAATATTTGGGTTTTCTCTACACATCGCATCAGCGATTCTGTTGATTGCACTTACAGCTTCTTCAGTATCTTTGGGTGTATTTTTACGCGATCTTTTTCGTGTCTCTGTTGAAGCTGTAACATTTCCGGGAAAAAAAGATTATATATAAGATTATATATAAGATTATATATAAGATTATATATAAGATTATATATAATTATATATAATTATATATAAATATATATGATTATATATGATTATACATTTTGACATATTATATATAAGTTTATATAATTTATATATAAATTATATATAAGAAGCATTTATCTTTGCATTTTCGCGATGTAAATTATATATGATTATATATAATTATATAGAAACTTTAAATTCGGATTATCCAATAGATGGCATTCGATAGGATTCGTTTCTCGTATTTAAAATTTGACAGACAGTGGTATAAAAATGCCTCACGTCATCTAAATTCGAATATGCACATCGCAATTCAAAACTCTTCAATAGAATTTTCCTTTTTAAAAAGAAAGCTTAGTGTATAGGATACAAACAACTTGCATGGGACAGTTATTTATTGTATCCTTAGCAGAAGACGACACATCTTTCGATGTAGTTTAAAACAAATCGCGAGAATGCAAAGATATTGAATGCCGAGAAAAATCTTAAATTTAAATCATGCAAGATTGTCACTATTATTGTACTTAATTCGTGAGTATCACGTATGTCAATGGATATGCAGATTTTCGATAATAAAAATTTGTTATACGATGTATATACCAGAATAAATCAAAATTCGCAGAAAATGTTACACAGGGATGTACCATAATTGCGAAATCATTCGCTGTCAGGTCAAGTGCGTCAACCCAGGCTTTTCGAATTGCAAGTTAATGCAATCGATATACATTCTCCGTATAAAAAAATACATTCTCTGAATACTTAATCACTAAAAATATTGTGATAATAATTAATCGAATAATTTAAAAAGCAATTAAGATTTTGCCAGTGTCTGTTTGTGACTATTTATCAGTGGTATATATCATAATGCTGTACGATGCGATAATTGCGCGTATATTAATTTACTGAAAATATGCCGAAGCCCGAGATTGTTATTAGAAGAAACGTCAAGGCTGATTTGATCGCTGATAACTGACTCATCTGCGCTGAACCGTCTCATTTCCGCATGTATGATAGAAATGAAATGGATCGCGCATCGTTTTGTATGACCGACGACGCGGATGTATGCACTATGGTGATTTATTGATCCACAATCCGGGCAAACGACGCACTGAAAAACTGTTTTTGTATAATGCTCTCGCGTTCCGTTTGGTATTAATCCATTTATCATAAATCGAATTCTGTAAATTCCCAACTACCCAACAATTGCGATCACATCAAATTTAGACGAGTTATTTTATACATATAGTCTTGGATTTAATATAAATCACGAACCGGTGTTACATTTTTATTTTTCAGCGGACAATTCTTAATTTGCATGAACTACTATATTAAAGTGTTTCTCACTCGACATCCTCATCTTCATCTTTCTACATTAAAATTCCTGATTAAATATTCCCTTATATATATAATTATATATGATCATATAGAGACAAAATTCATATATAATTGCATTATATATAATCATATATCTATATATATAAGTCACGTCCGTCTGTCTGTCTGTCTGTATGTACGCGAACTACTCATTCGTTAGTGGACCAAATTTTTACCAAAAGTATATGAAATAGGGGTAGAATTTTCCGGGGATGAAAATGTCGTGGTTAATTTTTCGTTACCGATCTTTTTGGAAACCGGTTCCGAAATTTTTTCAAATTTTATATAATTTTTCTAATTTTTTGGGAAATAATTGACCGAATCTCATTCGTTAGTGGATCGAATTTTTACCAAAAATATATGAAGTAGGGGTAGAATTTCCCGGGGAGTGCCATAAAGTGTATAGTTTTTTGTTACCGATTTTTTGGAAACCGGTTTTTCGAGGATGGGTTTAATTGCCATCATTTAATTCCCATACAAATTTATATAAAATAGATATTAGATATCAAATAGGCATGATGTCTTTCACATACATGTTTTTCTCTCTTCTACGAACATTATATTTTTTATCATACTTTCTTTTTAAAATTCTCCAAAAATATCTACGACTTTTTTTTCTATTTTAAAACTTCTTTATATACCACATTAGTGGTTCTCCCCTCAGGCTTAATTTAATTTTTGAGATTGCTCGCTCGCATCTTTGTACAGCGACCGTTCAAGAAAAACAACTCGAAAAAGAGATTGAATTTTGAATGTGAGAAGCCGATTAGCTTGAAACTTGGTGACATTTATGAGTATATGTTCGGCTCAGAAGTTCGAGCCGATATTTTTCTTTTTTCTCTTAACTCTCTCTCTCTCTCTCTCTCTCTCTCTCTCTCTCTCTCTCTCTCTCTCTCTCTCTCTCTCTCTCTCTCTCTCTCTCTCTCTCTCTCTCTCTCTCTCTCTCTCTTCTCTCTCTCTCTCTCTCTCTCTCTCTCTTTCTCTCTCTTTTTTAATATCATTTTCTATCTTTTATTCTGTCATTTCTCTTTCTCTTTCTCTCTCTTATTCTCTTTTTATAAAATTCAAATTTACTTACATTATGCTCCTGTGAAGTGCATGCATTTTCGCTATTTCCTTCGACCTCTGTAGGCATTTTAAACGATATTGTATACACTATTTACTATTATATTCGAAGAAATATGCAGGACAGCTCCAAAAACAATTGAAGATGTAGTACGCGTATAATATGAATATTGGTGATAAAAAGTTACCATGGTGATGGAATAAATGTATTTAAATATTTATTAAATGTAATAAATGTGTTTAAATATTTGTAATAAATATTTTTACATTAATAAATAAATTTTTATTACATTTTTTTATGTATAAAAAAATATTTTTTAGATATATGTTATATAAAAAATACATTATATAAAAAGGCTGCTGTGCGCTGATACAGAGCAGCTGTGCGCCTGTATGAAAAAGGGTGCTGTGCGCCTTTAAAAAACGGCTGCTGTGCGCCGACAAAGGGCTGCTGTGCGCCTGTAAAAAAACGGCTACTATCCGTCGATACAGAGTTGCTGTGCGCCTGTAAAAAAACGGCTATTATCCGCCGATACAGAGCTGCTGTGCGCCTGTAAAAAAGGCTGCTGTGCGCCTATATAAAGAATTAATAAAACAGAATAAGCAAGAGAAAGAAAAGATCTATTAAGAAAATCGATCTATTAATGTAAATAAGTAGTTCGCGGTCAGACAGACTAACAAACGGTACTTAGATATATAGATTATATCTATAGATAATTATTTATTCTGATGTATTTATTCTGATTGCTCTTTGAGCAATATTATTGTTTTAAAATAAAATAATTTCTTTTTTAAATATCTAATCTATATATAAAGAATAATTATTATATATTTGAAAACTATTATATTTGAAAAATAATTGTATTGTTATTTATTTACGTATTGTTATATAATATTTCGTATAAATACTTATGTATACGGTACGACGTAAATAATTATGCCTCAAAAGAGAAAATATCGAAATTTGACTAAAGTGAGTCGCGAAAGTAAGCGCTTACGACAAATGCGCAAAATTGAAAGTTCGGAGGAAAGGTCTCAACGACTTGAAGCTAATGCTCAAAGAAATTCTCAGCCTAGGGGGAATAAAAATAACGACGCAAGGACTCAACGACTCGAAGCTGATGCTCAGAGACATGCTCAGCAGAGGGTCAATGAAAATGATGACGCAAGGACTCAACGACTCGAAGCTGATGCTCAGAGACATGCTCAGCAGAGGGTCAATGAAAATGATGACGCAAGGAATCAACGACTCGAAGCTGATGCTCAGAGACATGCTCAGCAGAGGGTCAATGAAAATGATGACGCAAGGACTCAACGACTCAAAGCTGATGTCCAGAGACATGCTCAGGGAAGGCACCAAGCTAGACAATTAAATCATCATATTGCGCTAATTTCCAAGGGACATGAAATAAATGTGCCAGTTTATACACTTGGTCAAATGAATGTAGAATGTCAATTTTGCAAATCGTTAAACTTTGCATGTGAAAAATCTAAAGATGGAAAATTTACATATTGTTGCCAAAAGGGCAAGCTTAAATTAAAACCAATAAATTGTCCTGATTTTATTACAGAATTATACATGGGAAATAATTATGCATCAAAAAATTTCCTTAGTAATATTCGTTCATATAACAGCGCTTTAGCTATGGCTTCCATGGGTGCCCCGGGAAATAGAAATCCATTGGATGTTGTGAACAATGCTCCTTATTGTTTGAAAATTCATGGGCAATATCATCATTTGACCTCGATGGCAATGCGCCCAGCGGATGGGCAAGTTCCGCGATTTGCACAACTTTACTTTTTAGATACAGAAGAAGCTGTAAATTATAGAATGAATAACAAAGCTAATCAAGAATGTGATCCAGAAATAATGAAAGATTTGTCATGTTTTATGGTTCAATGTAATGAATTTGCAAAAACTTTCAAGATGATGCGTCAAGTTGAAAAAGATCTGAATCCAATAGGCAATAAAACAATAAATTTAATGTTGTCATTTAGAAAAGATCCTCAACATGATCAAAGAAGATACAATGCTCCACAAGCTAATGAAATAGCTGTGGTCTTTCAGAATGTAGATGGTGAACCTCCATTTGAAAGAGACATTAGGATTTATAATAAAAATTCGAACGATGTACAACAAATATCAATTTTGGACAAAAGATGTGACCCAATGTGTTATCCATTGTTATATCCATATGGTAACGATGGATGGCATTCAGAACTTAAATCAGATAATCCTAAATATCCAGGATTTAAGATAAGTCAAATGGATTATTATGCTCATCTGCTGGCACCAAGAGTCGAATTTAGCCAATTTAAAAGGGCAGGAAAATTGAGATGTCAATTTATACTTGATGCATATAGCATCGCATTTTCCGGGGAGTGTTATAGAGTGTATAGTTTTTCGCTACCGATCTTTTTGGGAACCGGTATCCGAAATTTTTCCAATTTTTCGGGAAATAATTGACCGAATCTTAAAGAATTGTATATAAAACAGGCGTAGAATTTTCCGGGGAGTGCCATAAAGTGTATAATTTTTCGTTACCGATTTTTTGGAAAACCGGTATCAGAAATTTTTTCAATTTTTCGGGAAATAATTGATCGAATCTTAAAGAATTGTATATAAAACAGGGGTAGAATTTCCCGGGGAGTGCTATAAACTGTATAGTTTTTCGTTACCGATCTTTTTGGGAATCGGTATCCGAACTGATAAAGGAATTTTTTTCGATTATGGATATTGAAACACAAATAAAGTCGTTTGAAGAAAAACGACTCCCGGGCGAAGCCCGGGTAACCAGCTAGTATTTATATATAATTAATAGATATATAATCTTTTTTCCGGGTTATAATAATCATAATCATAATCATTATTGTAATTATTATTAATATTATTATTTACATTAGAAAGTCTATGAATGTCCCATACCTGACGCCAGACTGCAATCTTCGTCAGCATCTCTGTCGACATCGTTTGATGTACCTGCATCGACAATAATTTCGACTTCTCGAGAATCCTCGCAGACAGAATTCCGACTGACATTTGTTTGAGTTCTACAAACGAAATAGTAATAATTATAATTAACGAAACCAACACTTTATTAATATTTGAAGGAAGCAAGTTTTACGGTCGTATCAGGCAAGAATCACGTAGAAAATTCATCACGTCGTAATGCTTCCATTTTTCCTTGGGTTCAATCCTTGCGGAACCGCTGGCATGCTGCTCTGTTTGAATAATTTTTCTATACGTGTCTCGCAAACTTTTAAATTTTTTTTGAATTTCTGCTGCGTTCAGTTTGCCTATAAAGATAAAATACAAAAAAAATTTGACAATTATTTCGAAAATGGGCCCCACCTTAGATTTTTTTAATTTTTAGATATATCATTTTTGACGTCATTTAGAGCAACTCATTGCATGATTACGTACGACTCTTTTAAAGAATTTAAAATACTGGAAACACCACTAAAAAGAAACGCGTTAATAAATATATAGTACCTCAAGAGTGACGTGAAAAGCTATTAAAAATATGAATCATACATTGGTGGATAAGATTAGCTAGAACACAAATGTAATAACACAAAAAAGTCGGTTAAAAAAAAACGCCCGGGCGAAGCTCCGTGTAACCAGCTAGTTATATATATTGTATATATATATGGTGGGGTAAAAACCACTGTGGTGTGTAAGTCAAATTTTTGAAAATATTTCCTTGTGTGCATAGATATAATCTGTATAATATATAAATTGCATTATATATATATATATATATATATATATATATATATACATGTACATATACATGCATACACACATATATATTGCAATTGCATATTGTTTGAAATAACATGAAAAAAGGAAATTTGACAATGCTCAAATCACTTATGAAAGATAACAATGTGAAGAGAATTTTATATTTTTATTCTTCACCATTCATCTCCATGGAGACTTCGTCCCAAAGACGCCGCATAGTTTCTCGACTCCTTTGCTCCAGGGGTAATGAAAAATCCCATAAAGGAGTTCTTTTTTGTACTTCTAGAATGAGGATTTCCACTTCTAGATCAGTCAATCTCTTACATTTCTTTACTTGCGCACCACGTACCGCGCCTGATTCGTATCGCCGTTTATTAATTTGTTGACATTTTTACAAGTCTAATGACATATTTAAATATTCTAAGTTTCGTAACGTTTTGTTTACTTACGTATATTCGGATTTACATTTTCCTGATTATCTAATATGATTTTCTCTGTATTATTTGGCATCATACTCCGACGAACAATTGTTTTCCCGTAATCTGTAAAATGTATTTTTTTTTATTTGTCTAATTAGCTTCATAATAAAAATAATTATACATTGCATACCTGACATGGGATAAAAATAATTATTCTTGTCGATGTATATTCTGTTGTAGCCTTCCATGCACTGATGGCCTTTAACTTCGTCGCAAATCTCCTCACACACTCCGCAGGTGTGTACAATGCGAATTTGCTAAATATGCCATGTGGAAGAAATATCATGTATCATCAACTATTCTATTTTTTTACTACAAGCATATTTGAAGGTTACATTAATACCAATGTAATTTAAATAAATTTTTACCTCTTGGGAATCCATTTTGCTCTCTACAAACACCGCGCGGAATCAACATCAACTTTCATGAACACACACGCCAAATTATTTTTTCAACACGTCTAATTATTTTTTAACGATGTATACACTTATTTATTTACAGTCAATGATTTGCAATTGACAAGCAATTGACTGAAACAAGCGTCAAGCGTAAAAGCTCAACACAGTTGAGCTTTTGCCATTTGACGCTGGAATTTCGCCTTCTACCGATGAAGTTGGTCACGTAACCAGTTTTGACGCCCAAATCGAGCGTCGAGCGTCAGCATGAAAAGGCACCTTTAAGGTGCAAATTCATGAGACGCTGAAAATGAGCGTCAACAAGGTGAACGTGGCGATTTCGCTTTGATGCTAGCGTCAAAGAAATGAAGTTGAATTTGTTTAATATTCAACGTCGTCGCTGAATCGTCGTTAATCGTCCCAGTACAATCAAACATAGACTTTGAAAAACTCCGGAACTAATTAACCAAATTTTAATTAATTTTATATGAAATAGGGGTAGAAAAAACTGGAAAATACAATAGAATTAAATATAGATCGCTATCTCAAATATTAAAAAAGTTACAGCGTAAAACACACTTTTCTAAAAAAAAAAATTTTTTTTTAAAGAACACTTTTACAGATCATCGCCCAATTCAATACCAACCTTCGTTGAATGATTCTCTATTGATTAAAAAAAAAGAGCCCGATATCTCAATATTTGCGGAAGTTAGAGCACATACGGACAACATATGCACACACATACACACATACATACATACAGACGGACATTTTTTCTAAAAATGATTTTTCGACGTTTTAGAACATTCTGAACACATTCAGAAAAACAAAAAAGAATTTTTTTTTACGAAAACAAAGCTTCCTCTATGAGGAAGCAAAAGTACATAGCAAATGATCGACTAGGGAACTCGGACACGATAACGTGTACGGTTTCGGAGAAAATCAGTTTTGTGTTTCGTCGGTCTGAGAGACTGCAGAGTGAATTCAGAAAAGTTAAAGTTAAATGATACTTTCGCATAGCATTAACGAAATTTAGGACAAAAATTGCGGCTGATGCTACATCTCTCAAAATTGTTGTTTTGAACCTCAGATGCTATTTATGTCAAAATTGATACGTAATAGACAAATTTGGATTTGATTTTAGTGCGCAAAGATCCTTCGGAGTCACCATTTTCAGTCTAAGATAGCGTGAAGAAGATCAAATTGTCGATTTGTGTTATTAATTAACAATGTGACAATAAATATGATCACACATTTTATTATTTATTAGCATCAAATCTATAATTTTTGTAATATTTAACGTGCATTTATTTCTCTTCTTAGCTTGCCTTAATAATAATACTCTACAAGAAACATTTGTGATAAGGATCCATCTTACGTACCATCAAACACTTCATCTGAGGAAAGTTTTTTTCAACCCGTGATGAATCAAACAACAAATTGTGTTGCTAAACAAATTGACAGTTCAGAAAATACTTCTGACCGATTTTACGTATCAACGTCACTAAACGTATCAGACAGAGATGTCCAGGATAATGTTGGAAATCTCAATAAAGGTTAGACAAGAAATTTAGTTTTTTATACTTTTTATATTTTTAACTACATTGAGCTGCTCGGCCTGCACTTAAAATGAAATAGGTATCTATGGATTTGTTCTCTGTCGCTCAATTGGCTGCACTTCAAGAACTGTACATTATACCAAAACGTGAGAATTTTGTATGAGAACCTCTCACGCTCCAATGTACACTTCTTCGACTCGTGTAGCCAATGCAGCACAGAAAACAAACTTTGTTTAAGAATTAGCTGACGATCAAGGGAAAGAGAAAGAATGCAAAACAGTGCAGGCCGCGCAGCTGTAAAGGACAAACCTAAAATATAGTAAGTTAACTTACTTAAACGAGTATAAACTTTCAAGATCAGCACATATCTGTGTATAATATGTATGACATATTATATTTTGATAATCTTACAGCAACATTTGTAGTACATTTCGAATGTGTATAGTGCATATGATAGTTATTTTAGATTTTTTGCAATTCTTTCTTCAATAATTTTTTTATTAACATATTTTTGTTAAAGTAGACTTTCTATCTCAGAAGGAAGAAGTAAGAATCCATAAGTCATTATATGATCATATAAATCCAAATATCGGTTTATCAGAAATAAATCCATCCTTGTCCTCTCTTTTTATTCATTAAAGTGCGACAGTAAATTATAAGCAATCGGAATAAATGTAACTGCAAATATACGGTCAGGTGAAATCTTTTATGTCGAATATTTTCTTGTGTGAATTTACGTACATTCTTTGCTTCGTAAAACTGCGCGCTGTTACTTACGGATTTAAAATGCAGCTTAAAACCAAAACTAGAATAATACTATGACCTAATTAAATTGATAATCAATTTAATTTAATACACCGATATATTTCCTTTCCCCCAACCCCTCGAAAATCAAAAAATATGTTGCGAAAAATATCATCTCAGCCAGGAATCGAACCTGGGATCTCCCAAGTATCTGGGATGAATGTCTTAACCAATTCGACTGATTGTGAGACATGTGGTGATATTTATCGCAACCATCTATAAGTATTAAGAAGA
Organism: Temnothorax nylanderi; assembly: GCF_030848795.1. Taxonomy (NCBI): domain Eukaryota; kingdom Metazoa; phylum Arthropoda; class Insecta; order Hymenoptera; family Formicidae; genus Temnothorax; species Temnothorax nylanderi. The sequence goes on along the minus strand of NW_027250218.1, from coordinate 5,005 downwards.
ACTTGTAAGGCAAACGTATATATAAGTTAAATTAAATGAGTCATGACTGCTTTTTGATAAACTATTATAAATGTAACATAACAGTTACATTTGCTCTGATTGTTTATCAAAAAGCAATCGAATCCTGGCTAAGGTAATATTTTTCGCAACATATTCTTTGATTTTCAGATGGTTGGGGGAAGGATATGTGTCTTTGTATTAAATTAAATTAATTATTAATTAAATTTGACTATAGTATTATTCTATTATAGTTTCGGTTTTAAGCTAAGTTTCAAATCCAAAAGTAATGGCGCGTAGTTTTACGAAGCAAAGAATAATGTACATAAATTTACACAAGAAAATATTATTTGACATAAAAGATCCCGCTTGACTGTATATTGACAGTTACATTTTTTCTGATTTTTTATCAAAGCGGTCATGACTCACATGCAAATTAAAAATTATACAATAACGAAGAATTGTAGATATAGTAAACAAAATGTTAGCAGTATACTAGCAGATTAGCAGCAAATTCGATCACAGAGTCCCACAACAAAATACAATCTATTGATATAGAATGTCAGCAGGCTCTGTCAGATTTCTAGCGACAGTTTTGGAATATTATCAGATAGAACAGATTCTGTGAAAGTTGCCTTTTTGGCATAAAAAATTTATAACAAACTGTTCAGAATCTGTCTGCGCAGATTTAGCTGTTTGGAGAAGATGTGATTTTGCAGTATTTATTCAATCCGTACAAAATTACTTTTTTTAAAAAAAGGTAAAGAAAGGCGCCAAGTACACGCATAGTAGTGTATATGTTGTTACCTAAAAAAAAAACAGTGGTAATATTATACCTCAAAAAAATCTAAGTAACAAGTGGTAGACCTAATCTTTGTATCTCGAAAAATCTCGAAAAAACCTAAGCAGTAGTATCTTTACCTAAAAAAAACCGAAGTAACAAGTGGTAGACGTAATCTTTGTATCTCGAAAAATCTCGAAAAAACCTAAGCAGTAGTATTTTTATTTCAAAAAAATTATAACTCAAGTGATACACACCTTATCAAAAATGAGTCGCGCTTCAAGTGATCTATTACAATTACAAAAAAAATGATATCTTTTTTTAAATTACAGCGCCAATTACAGAGAGAATATACATTGAGAATCTTTGTATTTCGAAAAATCTCGAAAAAAACCTAAGCAGTAGTATTTTTATTTCCAAATATGTTGTTATCTAGAAAAAAAACAGTGGTAATATTATACCTAAAAAAAATCTAAGTAACAAGTGGTAGACGTAATCTTTGTATCTCGAAAAATCTCGAAAAAACCTAAGCAGTAGTATTTTTATTCCAAAAAATTATAACTCAAGTGATACACACTTTATCAAAGATGAGTCGCGCTTCAAGTGATCTATTTACAATTACAAAAAAGAAATAATATCTTTTTTTAAATTACAGCGCCAATTACAGAGAGAACATACACTGAGAAAAAAAATTTGTCAATCCCAAGAAATATTTAGTCCGATACGTTCAACTAAACATTTTAGTTAGTTAACTAAACATTAGTTGAATTAATTAATTCTTGATTAAGGAAACGAAATAAATTGTTGAAACAACTAATATTTAGTTAACTAACTAAAATGTTTAGTTGAACGTATCGGACTAAATATTTCTTGGGATTAACAATTTTTTTCTCAGTGTATTTTTCGAGATACAAAGACTCACAAAATTGTCTCACAAAAATTGTCTCACAAAATTGTCTCACAAAAATTGTCTCACAAAATTATTAAATTACAAAATTGTTACTTTATTCAATCCAAGTGATATCTACCTCGAAAAAACCTAAATAACAAGTGGTATCTATTTAAAAAAAAAAATATGTGAAATCTTTTAATACTGCGCCAATTACAAAGAGAAAATATATATATTATATATATACCTTAACAAAATTATTATTATATCACGAAATTGTGTTACCAAACTCAATCCAAGTGATATATATATTTCAAAAAAATATATTAAATCTTTAAATTACGCCAACTACAAAGAGAATATATATATTGCTTTGAAAAATAATTGTAGTGCAACTACTCTTAAAAAATAAAACAAAATTGTGTTACCTAACTCAACCCAAGTGGTAACCATTTTATAGTCGTTTTTGAATCAGTCCCCCATAAAGGAATACCACACATTCCATCACAGGCTTCAAGAGATCCACATTCCCTATTACTCGTGGCTCGCAAAGTAAAATTCCAAAGTTCTTGACGCAATGATTTCTTTTTCTTATTTTTACTATCAAGGACAGCATCAGATATTTCACATTTTCCTGGTTTATTTACGTACTTAGTAATATACCAAGTAAGCAACGTGGATGTTTCACTTACGTATTGTATATCGACATTTCCTTCTAATACCGTAAGAAGAACAGGATGATAATCATTTATATTGATCTCATCATGTTTTCGAGGAACATGATAAAGCCTACTTCTATGTTTCAATCGTTTCCTACCTGCTATCGAACTTATGACATCTTTCAAAATCAACGTTTCCGTGACAGGACGAGGAAACCCGAAACGACACACACGAATCGTTTTGCGTCCTACTTTTTTAGAACGAAGACAATAATCGTTATGTTTGTGTCGTTGATGCGTATTGACTCGCCTGTATAACAATGGTGAAATCTTTGGATCTGGCATTTCACAAGTTATGTGTTGCAAAATAAATTGAGAAACTTCTTCAACAGAAGATTTCCCGATAATTGGCGCACCTTCAATCCAAATTAATAAATGAAAATGTTGTATACCTCTACCTTGGTATTCTCGTCGCCAGAAGTAATGCGCTACTTTTCCGATCGGGTTATCTTTGGAACAAATAAAATCAAGGAATGCTTTAAATTTATTATCAAGAAACCTTGACGTTGACACGGGATCCTTAGCAACGAGTACACTAATGGGCGTCGAATCGTCAGGCCATCCATTTACTTCACGAAGATACGCAGCTAAGTCAGGCATCAGCCATTCAGCAGGACTCCATGTTACGAACCATGTCGCAGGTCCGTATTCTTGCGTCATACATCTTAAATTACTCCTTGGTATACGCCAGTATTGTTCCGTATTTCTTATAGTGGCGAATATTGTACTCAAGTCAGATTCTAATACATCTGTCTGTAGTGCTTCTAAATATTCTGAAGCCGTATAACGCTTAGTTGTACATAGTTTGCTATAAATACCACGATTTATTTGACGAAAAGTGTATAGATTATACAGAAAAAATACGAATTGTATATTTAATCTGAATTGTGGATGTTTGGACATCAAACAACATTTATCAAATTCATGGTCGTGAAGTTTAACCCGTCTAGCTTGGTGTCGTCCATTAATACCAAGAGGAAATAAATCTGGAAAACACAATAGATCTAAAGATGCCTCACGATTGTCCAAGGGCAAATCGGCTATTTTTAACATTTGATATAAGGCGGTATCAGTTTTACATAATTTTTTTTCATATAAAGGATAAATAGTATATTGCTCGTAATAATCATCATTATTTTCCTCAAGAACCTGAGTTAACATTGCCTTACGCTCATTGTTTAAAGTAGCGTTTACATTGTTTTCTTGCGTTGGACTTTTTGGGCTCGATTCGCGTTTGTCATCCAAATCAGATTCAGTAGCATTTTCTGTCTCCTGTACTTCAAACTCTGGATCAAATAATAATGACGTTTGTAAATAAAACTCCTTACAAGTATTTGGCAATACAATATGAGAATATAAAGGATTATGTTCTTTTAACCACACTAAAGCGTCAAAAACCTTGTTAACGTCTACCATTTCTTCCCAAATCATTTTTGATTTTGTCGGAATACCTCTAACACGTATAAAGTACAATTCGTGATTGGTATTAATTGGATCAGTATCAGGACATATTTTATTCAATGTTTCTTGTAAAGGTAACGGTAAATGAAACGTTCTACCTTTTACTTTTTGTACCATTTGTCTGTGAGGCAATTTCTTGTTACTAACAGGTTTCATTGTAACGACAGTTTGAAAAGCTTTAGCTCTTTGTATGAGAATTTTTTCAAACTGGTTAAGACATGATATTACTTCAGGTGGATCATGTACAATACGATCATTTAAAATGCAATACGCAGGTATTAATCCGTCACGGAATTTTTTTTCACAGTAATGACATATGTATTGCGGAGTAATATTATGTTTTTCTAAATGCGCCATTAAATCTCTCCAAATTGGAATATCTAGTCGTGCTTTAAGCTTATTAAATTTAGAGACACTTCTTCTATATAAAAGTCTCTCACATGATGCACAAACATATCGAGGTGTGTCCATGGAGCGTTTAGTAAAAGCCTTAAATGCGTTTTTAAAACGAGACATGATTTCATCTTCACTCAAAGTAGTACGATTCTGCTGATGTTTGTACATATATGCTTTTTGTTGTGCCGAAATTATAATTTCGTTTAACGTGTCTAAATCAACAGAAGTTAAAGCCTTCTCCAGATTTAACATTTTGTCGTATAAACTTGTCATTTGATAAATTAAACGTTTAATATATCTCACCATTGGAAAATGAGGTGATAATAATAAAACAGGAAGAAATAGAGCTTTGCAAAGAGTTGCATCAATGTAACAGGCATGTGTGTGACCCTTTTTATCAGAATTCTTTATCGTACATGTATGAATATCTGTTAACAATTGTGGTATTTTCTTTAAAGTACAGGTAAATATCGTTTTGAGGAATTTTTCATAACGATCGATTAGAATCTTCATCAACGGATAATCATAAATTTTACACAAAGCATTGCATAACCATGATTTTTTGACTCGTGCTTGTTGCAAAGGTAATACATTTATAGTTTTACCTTTCTCGTTAATTATCAACAGTTGTGATGAAGTAATGTTACGATATGTGTCGATAAAATAATTTTCGGATGAAGCTGTATGTCCCGATGTGCCACATAATGCACGTATTTTATCGTCATTTATAGAGCATTCAGCGGCAAGAGTCAAGCACACGTC
>NW_027250217.1:0-34565 GCF_030848795.1 Temnothorax nylanderi | reverse complement strand
AAAAATTTCAGATAAGTTTTAGATAAATTCTATATAATGTTTTTATTATAATTTTTAGTATTTTATTATTTACATAAGATACTTTGTGTTATCTTCTTATTTCAGTTATTAACGGTTTTCATAAATGTTGCTAACAATGTGTTTTGTGTACAAATGTTTTGTGCATACAACAGTAGTAAAATTACTACTATATAAGGTTATATAAAGATACGTATAAAGAGAGAGAAATATATGCATGGCCGGCAATCTTGAAACCTGATGACGTTTGAGAATATTGAGAAGAGACAGCATATATACGCACGTGTGCGCTCAGTGCAGACAGTGTGTGCAAATTGAAAAGTGTCAAAAAAGAGAAAGAAAGAGAAGTAGACAGGGAGAAAAAGTGAGAGGTAAGCCTTAAAATAATAATTGAACTTATATTATACGTAACACGTCTATGATGAAGATGATGATAGAGCGTTCGTTTGTAATTTTTTCATTCTTTGTGATTAGATATTACAAAGTTAAAGATGATGAACAAGAGAAAAAGAAGGAGACAAAGAAAAAAAGAGAGAAAGATGGAGGAAAACAGAAGGAAGTAAGTTTTAAAAAAATAATTAAACTTATATTGTGCGTAAATCGTCGACGATATAAAGATGGTGATAGTAATTGTGTTAGTAATTGTGTGTTAGTAATTTTTTTGTTCTCTGTAATTAGATATGACAAAGTTGAGGATGACAAATAAGAGAAAAAGAAGAAAAGTTGAGAGGGACAGAGAGAAAGAAAAAGAAGAAGAAGAAGAAGAAGAAAGAGATATTTGATTTGATATATATTTAATATGCCCAAGCATAGGCTGGAGGGCAAAGATACAAAATGGCAAGATAACGACATAAAAATATCTGTAAGAACTAGCATACATAAACAATAATTTTAGAGAGAGAGAGAGAGAGAGAGAGAGAGAGAGAGAGAGAGGAGAGAGAGAGAGAGAGAGAGAGAAAGTTGAAGATGACAAATAAGAGAAAAAGAAGAAGAGTCGAGAGGGACAGAGAGAAAGGAAAAGAAGAAGAAGAAGAGGAAAGAGAGAGAGGGAGAGAGAGAGAGAGAGAGAGAGAGAGAGAGAGAGAGAGAGAGAGAGAGAGAGAGAGAGAGAGAGAGAGAGAGAGAGAGAGAGAGAGAGAGAGAGAGAGAGAGAGAGAGAGAGAGAGAGAGAGAGAGAGAGAGGAAAAGAGAGGCAAGCCTTAAAATAATAATTAGACTTATATTATGCATAATTCGTCTACGATGAAGATGATAATAGCGTGATATTACAAAGTTAAAAATGATTAACAAGAGGAGAAGAAGTAGACAGAGAAAGAGAAAGATAAGGAGAGAAAAAGAAAAAGAAGGAAACAGAGAAAGAGAAAGAGAGAAGGAGGTAAGCCTTCAAATAATAATTAAACTTATATTGTACGTAACTCGTCGACGATTAATATTGTGATAGCGTGTTTCTTCATAATTTTTTTTCTCCGTGATTAGTGTGTTTGACAAAGTTAAAGATGACGAACAAGAGAGGGAAAAAGTAGAAGACACAGACAGAGAGAGGGGAAGAGGGGGGAGAGGGGGAGAGGAGAGAGAGAGAAGTTGAGAATTTACCTTTGTAATCAAAGAGATAATAGGCATATTAAAAATTTCGTATATAATGAGTTATATGTATAGTTTCTCTCTTTCATTTTTTGAAGCTTTCAATTAATTATTAAAGGGTATTTCCCATTATAATAGTCGAAATGCCCTCACTTCGCTTTTCGAAAAAAACCTATTGGAACTTATTTGTAAACTAAAAAGAATAACTTCTATCACCCTGCCCGCCTCCCCCTCCTCCCTCTCCTTCCTAGGGTGGCTAAAAACCCCTTTTCTTGTACATTAATTTTTTTCTCGAAAACATCCTGCTAAAAAAATCTGTAAAAATTTGAGTATATATAGGAGACATACACCAAAATATACCTAAATTTTTTCAGATTTTCTTAAGGTCATCTTCAAGGTAAAAAAAATTCCGAAAAATTTTAAATCGTTATAACATTAAAACAAAAAACCATACATCAAATTTTATTTTTTTTTTAAATACGTATTCTAATTTGTTCTAAATATACCGATTTTTTTAAGTTTCTGTAGGTGCGCCGTCTTCAAAAATGCGAAAAACTGTATTTTTTAGGTTATTTTGCCTTCTATCTCGGGAACGCCAAGGTCGAAATATCTGAAAAAATTTGGGTATAAAAGGGCCATACACCAAAATATACCCAAATTTTTTTAGATTTTTTGAAGGTCATCTTCAAGGTCAAAAAATTCAAAATAATTCAAAACCGTTATATTTTCAAAGCTAGGAGGGCGGCAACCCCAGATTTTTTTGAAAAAGAAAAGTAAAGTAACGATTATTTGTCAAACTTTTGAAAAAAAAGTGGCAGTTCCCAGTTTTTTGCCTTTCTAAACTTTCTTTTCGACACGAGGAAAGAAAAAGCCTAGAAATAAGTTTGTTTCAGATTGATTCCATATTGTACTGGCTGGAGATAATAAAAGTAATATAAAACAATACAAATATAAAGAACAAAATAATAGAGGCACAGGCAGAAACATGGTGGAAGGAAAACAGGTGTGCTCTTGCGCATCCTTCTCTAATAACCAATGAGTGCGTTGGAACAAGCGGGAGACATTGATGATATTGGTCACGTATATAAAGAATATCTATTATATCCAACATAGCGCTCGCTTGTTCCAGTCCTGCGCATCCCTCTACCGAGCACACCTTGTTTCCTTTCACCATGGGCAGAAAGATACTTCGTAACCTCAGGGTTTGTTCCGAGTTGCGCATGAAACGCATAGACTGCATTACTGTTGCATAGCGCTTCGAAATCGTTCCGTTTTGTCAATGCGCATGAAGCGCTTTAGTAATTCGGAACGGTTGTCTGCCCGCTCTGCGCACTAATGCGAATTGAAAAGGGATCAACGCCGTTCTAATCAATGGCTCCTGCCTCATTCGTATGATGTTAGCCGACAACTGACACTTTTTTAAAAAAATTAGTGACATGTTTTTAAAAAAATGTGAAATCGATTGTATTTCGTTTGTAGATTATTGTAGTGCATTTACTTTCGTTTGTTAGTTTATAATTAATTTTTAATTAATTATTTAATTGTAGACCATAAAACTAGCCGACATGTATCATAAAATTAAAAAAATAGATGTGGAATCGATTGTATTTCGTTTGTAGATTATTATTGTAGTGCATTCATTTTTGTTTGTTAGTCCATAATTATATTTTAATTAAATATTTGAAGTGTCAGTCGCGGCGGCTAACATCATATGATACATCAACATACTATAAAATAAAAAAAGCTCGTTTGTAGTTAATTGTATTTTGTTTGTAGAGTTTTGTAGTCTCTTTAAATTGTTTATAATTAATAAATACATTTGTTGAACTATGTAGCAGAGGGCAAATCTATCGCAGCAACGAGGGCAATTGATTGTCGGATAGCTACATAGTTCGACAAATGTATTTATTATAAACAATTATTTATTAATTATAAACAATTATTTATTAATTATAAACAATTTAAAGAGACTACAAAACTTTTTAACTTTACTACATTTAAAAATATTTTAAAAAATTTTTCTATATTTTTTAAAAAATAATTTTGCAACTCCATTTAAATACAAAATAATAAAGTACGATAAAATTATATTTTGTTAACTTGGTCAGCGACCTTTCAATTCGGGACTAAATATCGATCAAAAATATACATAGGTAAAATCTAATAAAATTAAAAGTTCATATAACTTTATGTAGGGTTTAGAGAAATGGGAGTACTTTAAAGAGATAGGCTTAAATATGGAATAAATGAGATTGTAAATAAATGCGAGAACAAAATGTTTATGCAATCAAATACAATTTATTTTGTGGTTTAACATAGTTTGTTCTCTCATTTACCTAACGATTTTACTTATCCTACTATATGAACGTATGTAATAATTGTCAGATATCTCTATGCAACGTACTCAAAATGTTTTGCAAAACATCTCAGAGATGGTAGCAAAATCTCTAGGAGATGTCTATGCAACCTTTCATAAAGGTCTTTGTGACAAAATAGCGGACATTTTCACTATCTAATTGTAAGACATATATGAGACATTTGTGGGATCTTTTTTGTAACGCTTTGCGAAAGTCTCTGAAAGGTATTTGTTGAGTTTTCTGCTGTGTGGGAAGGTTTAGAAAGGCAAAAAACTGGGAACTGCCACTTTTTTTTTCAAAAGTTTGACAAATAATCGTTACTTTACTTTTTTTTTTCAAAATAATCTGGGATTGCCGCCCTCCTAGCTTTAAAAATATAACGGTTTTGAATTATTTTGAATTTTTTTGACCTTGAAGATGACCTTCAAAAAATCTAAAACAATTTGGGTATATTTTGGTGTATGGCCCCTTTATACCCAAATTTTTTCAGATATTTCGACATTGGCGTTCCCGAGATAGAAGGCAAAATAACCTAAAAAATACAGTTTTTCGCATTTTTGAAGACGGCGCACCGACAGAAACTTAAAAAAATCGGTTGGTATATTTAGAACAAGTTAGAATACGTATTTAAAAAAAATAAAATTCGATGTATGGTTTTTTGTTTTAATGTTATAATGATTTAAAATTTTTCGGAATTTTTTTTACCTTGAAGATGACCTTGAGAAAATCTGAAAAAATTTAGGTATATTTTGGTGTATGTCTCTTATATACTCAAATTTTTACAGATTTTTTAGCAGGAGGTTTTCGAGAAAAAAATTAATGTACAAGAAAAGGGGTTTTTAGCCACCCTAGGAAGGAGAGGGAGGAGGGGGAGGCGGACAGGGTGATAGAAGTTATTCTTTTTAGTTTACAAATAAGTTCCAATAGGTTTTTTTCGAAAAGCGGAGTGAGGGCATTTCGACTATTATAATGGGAAATACCCTTTATTTTTCGAGACTTTAAATTAATTATTAAAAATGTATTTATATCTTTGCGAGACATAAAATCAATTTAAATAAAAAGATTTGTTTGTATAAAGTCATTTAAAAGTCATGTTGTTATACAACGTTACATTTTTCATGCATTGTATTCAAGCATTTAAACATTTAAATATTTTAGCATTTACTGCTACGTCAACAAAGATTTCTCTTTTCCTTTTGAATGTATTCAAGATTATTTTCCAGATAAGTTTTATAAAACGTTTTTACTTTTTTTATAATTTTTATTATTCTTAATTTTTTAAGAATGATACTTTGTGTTATATTTTATTTTCAGTGAGAAGTATTTGTTTCCTACCTGTTAACATTGCTTATAACATGTTTTGTGTACAACATATACAAATGTTTTACGATACTGTATAAGGTTATATCTTATATATAGATGGGTCTACGACATAATATGAGATTTAAAGTATTTGGATAAAAAAAAAGAAAAGAGTGAAATAACGAAAGAAGGAAGGAAAAAAAAGTTTAAAAGAAAGAAGGAAAGAGGAAGAGAATAGGAGAGTGAATAAACATGGGCAAAAGATGAAAGAATTGACTGATCCGCTTACTGCTTAAGTTATACTGCTTACGTTCTGTATTTTTCTGTGTGAGCCTTACTTGTGCCAAATTTTTATTGAAGAGGTTAAGAATATTATTTAATAAAGTAAATAAGTCTGTTTGTTATTGTATTTATAGACAAATTAGTATATGGTTCTTTACGATATGTATATATATGTATTGCTAATTACTTTGATGTACCACATCATGGATATTATATTATTCATCTGCATTACAGTATTGATTGTCTTCGAAAAGAACAAGATATAATGGATGATTAAGTGTAAAAGGTAAAACTTGCAGTAGCGGTAGAAATTAATAAAAGAGGTAATTTTTAATATCTTGAAATATAAATATATTAAAGTTAGATGCATAGATAATTAAATTTATGAACTTTACAATAGTTTTATAAAATGTATATGGTAATACTTATAATTGATTATAATTTTATGTACAGTTGTAAATATTAAAAAAAAAAGAATTAAAAATAGATACTACTAATTTTAAATTTTTGCAAAGTCAATATGCTATCCTTTTTCGATATTATTATAAATTACATATTAGCACGTTGAAGTTAAAGGATATATAAAAACTAATTAGTATATTAGATTATATTAATTTATAGTATAATTATTCTCTCTTTCATATTTTACAGTACATATTTTATGGAAGAGAAAAAGGACAAGAAAAATGAATAAGGATGTTTTAAAAAGTAACAGAACAAATTGAGATTTCATATTTCATGAAACAAATACCCCAGGCATTTCAAACTCCCGCGCAGGGTAAATACATTCTAAAGGCTCAGTCACAATGAGAAAAATAAGGAATAAGATAAAGGAATAAGGAATAAGGCATGTTGCATCTCACTTTAATGTACATGTACTGAAGTGAGATGCGACATTCCCTTATTCCTTATTCCTTTATCTTATTCCTTATTTTTCTCATTGTGACTGAGCCCTTAGAGAATGTATCTCGTACTATTGTCACGGAGATTCTCAAGTATCACAAGTTGTGTGCACGGTGGTTGTCTAGGATGCTAGGTGCCTATAGGGTGCCTAGGATTTCAGATCTTAAACCATCCCTCATATAGCCCTGACCTTGCTCCCTCTGATTATCATTGTGTTTGGATTGAAAAGAGTCGAAAAAGGCAGAGAGAAAGAAAGAGAAGACAGAGAGAAAAAGTGAGAGATAAAAAGAGAGAGGTAAGCCTTAAAATAATAATTAAACTTATATTGTGCATAACTCGTTTACGATGAAGATGATGATAGCGTGTTTGTTCGTAATTTTTTACTCTTTCTGATTAGATATTACAAAGTTAAAGATGATGAAGAAGAGGAAAAGAAGGAGACAAAGAAAGAGAGAGATAAAGAGAGAAAAAGAGAAAGAGGGGGAGAGAGAAAAAGAGAGAGGGAGAAGGAAGAGACGAGTAAGCCTTAAAATAATAATTAAACATATATTGTACGTAACTCGTCGACGATGACACAGGTGATAGCGTGTGGGTTCGTAATTTTTTTTTGTTCTCCGTAATCAAGAGACACGGTAGTGTCTCGTGCCAAGTACACGCGGAGCGAGACCGACCGTGACTCTTTTACGCGACGCGACGGGTTGCGAGTACCCAAGATGTTGAGATCTCGATAACGAGTGAACGGATCAAGTTCTAAGTAGGCTTGATCGATAGCTTGGGGTCGACTTTGGGGGGGTATCTCCTATAATATTTTCCGCTACGTGCCCTACGAGCGGAGATATTGCGACGCAAAGTCCAAATGTGAAAATTTATTTTTAAGATACGGAGATACGTCGTCGTCTCTCAATCAATATAACATATATATATCAGAAAATGTCACTTTCACTTTTTCGACGCTGGCGGCGCAGGTATCGCCAGTTTCGATATCGCGCGCGTATTTCGATCGATCTAGTAGGCAAATTAAATAAGGTCGATAGACTTATCGGTCAGGAGGAAGATTTCTATTTAGGTAAATTAGGTATTAGGTATATAATACATATTGAGTCAATTGCTTCATGTTTATCTGGAGAGATTTCGTATCCTTACATCGTATTACCACCGCTGCCGGAAAAGAAGGTTCTCTACGCTTGGCAGAAAGTGCCGCTAGGGAATTTTTAAGTCGATTCTTATGAATCAAGCTTGAATTCGACGTCTAGGTATCCCAGGTTGCCGATGACGAGGTCCAGATAGTGCGCTTCATAGTTTTCGGTGTCCAGGTGTAATAATACGTTGAATTCGATGTCTACGTGTCCCAGGTTGCCGATGACGAGGTCCACATAGTGCGCGCCGTAGTTTTCGGTGTCCAGGTGTAATCGTACGTTGAATTCGATGTCTAGGTGTCCCAGGTTGCCGATGACGAGGTCCACATAGTGCGCTCCGTAGTTTTTGGTGTCTACGTGTATTAATACCTTGAATTCGATATCCACGTGTCCCAGGTTGCCGATGACGGGATCCAGATAGTGCGCTTCATAGTTTTCGGTGTCCAGGTGTAATCGTACGTTGAATTCAATGTCTAGGTGTTCCAGGTTGCCGCTGACGAGGTCCACATAGTGCGCTCCGTAGTTTTTGGTGTCCAGGTGTAATAATACGTTGAATGCGATGTCTAGGTGTCCCAGGTTGCCGATGACGATGTCTAGATAGTGAGCTCCGTAGTTTTCGGTGTCTACGTGTATTAATACGTTGAATTCGATGTCTAGGTGTCCCAGGTTGCCGATGACGAGGTCCACATAGTGCGCTCCGTAGTTTTTGGTGTCTACGTGTATTAATACCTTGAAATTGATGTCTAGGTGTCCCAGGTTGCTGATGACGAGGTCCAGATAGCGCGCTCCGTAGTTTTCGGTGTCTAGGTGTAATAATACCTCGAATTCGATGTCTACGTGTCCCAGGTTGCCGATGACGAGGTTCACATAGTGTGCTTTGTAGTTTTTGGTGTCTAGGTGTATTAATAACTTTAAATCTGAATGTAGGACACGTAGATATCGAATTCGAGGTATTAATACACGTAGACACCGAAAACTACGGAGCGCACTATGTGGACCTCGTCATCGGCAACGTGAGACACCTAGACATCGAATTCAACGTATTATTACACCTGGACACCGAAAACTATGGAGCGCACTATCTGGAACCCGTCATCGGCAACCTGGAACACGTGGACCTCGAATTCAAGGTATTAATACACCTGAACACCGAAAACTATGGAGCGCACTATGTGGACCTCGTTATCGGCAACCTGGGACACTTAGACATCAAATTCAAGCTTGATTTATAAGAATCGACTTAAAAATTCCCTAGCGGCAGAATTAAAATTATGTCATAACATAATAAAAATTCGCTGAATTAAAATTATGTCTAGACATAATAAAAATTGGACGAATAATAGTAATCTTTCGGAAGTAGAGGTTTTAAGCTTGAAATTTAAATTTTATTCATTTTTAAAGATAAATTTAGTGTTCCTTCAATTTTTGTGAGAAATGTATAATTTACTTTTACTTAAATATTATTAATTTTTATGTATTTGTTGGTATTGCTAATTTTGTGAATAATTAAAAAATAAAAAATAAAAATGTTTTGCAGATCCTTGCTTAACACTACAAATAGGTGATATCAGTACAAAATTACCTTTTTCAAAAAAGGTAAAAAAAAGTGCCAAGTACACGCAATGTATTTTGTAAATTCAAAATTTAACCTAAGTGGTAGCTTTATATCTTTTTCACAAAATTATATTATCTAACTTAACTCAAGTGACATGTATTTCAAAAAAAAAGATGTAAAATCTTTAATTTCTTCTTCACAAAATTATATTACCTAACTTAACTCAAGTGACATGTGTATCTAACCTAAGTGGTAGCTTTATATCTTCTTCACAAAATTATATTACCTAACTTAACTCAAGTAACATGTATTTCAAAAAAAGATGTGAAATCTTTAAATTAAATTGCGCCAATTGTAAAGAGAATATGTATATTGCTTTGAAAGATAATTGTTATGCAACTACTTTAAAGAAATAAAACCCAAGTGGTATCTTCGTATTCCTATTCAAGGGTCTTCCTATTCTAAACCCAAGTGATAATAGCTTCTTAATTCTCTTTAACAAATTTTTAATATTACAAAGAATCATTTTAATTACAAAGAATTAAAGAAGTAACAGTACAAAATAAAAATATTTAATTAAAACAAAATAAATAAATTTTTCTTGTAAAAAAACTTGGCGCTGCTAGACTTTGAAATTTAAACATTAAAATTTAAACATTAGTACTAAGATTTTTGATTAAATAAAAAACAATAAACATAATTTAGGGAAGAATGCGACAGGAGTAAAAAAGCAGCGCCAAGTTTTTTTACAAGAAAAATTTATTTATTTTGTTTTAATTAAATATTTTTATTTTGTACTGTTACTTCTTTAATTCTTTGTAATTAAAATGATTCTTTGTAATATTAAAAATTTGTTAAAGAGAATTAAGAAGCTATTATCACTTGGGTTTAGAATAGGAAGACCCTTGAATAGGAATACGAAGATACCACTTGGGTTTTATTTCTTTAAAGTAGTTGCATAACAATTATCTTTCAAAGCAATATACATATTCTCTTTACAATTGGCGCAATTTAATTTAAAGATTTCACATCTTTTTTTGAAATACATGTTACTTGAGTTAAGTTAGGTAATATAATTTTGTGAAGAAGATATAAAGCTACCACTTAGGTTAGATACACATGTCACTTGAGTTAAGTTAGGTAATATAATTTTGTGAAGAAGAAATTAAAGATTTTACATCTTTTTTTTTTAAATACATGTCACTTGAGTTAAGTTAGATAATATAATTTTGTGAAAAAGATATAAAGCTACCACTTAGGTTAAATTTTGAATTTACAAAATACATTGCGTGTACTTGGCACTTTTTTTACCTTTTTTGAAAAAGGTAATTTTGTACTGATATCACCTATTTTGTAGTGTTAAGCAAGGATCTGCAAAACATTTTTATTTTTTATTTTTTAATTTTAGATATGACGAAGATAAAGATGACAAACGAAAGGAAAAAAAGAAGAGTCGAGAGAGACAAAAAAAAAGAAAAAAAGGAAACAGAGAAAGAGAGAGAGAGAGAGAGAGAGAGAGAGAGAGAGAGGGGGGGTAGAGAGGGGGAGAGAGGGGGGGAGAGAGAGAGAGAGAGAGAGAGAGAGAGAGAGAGAGAGAATGAGAGAGAGGTAAGCCTTAAAATAATAATTAAACTTATATTGTGTGCAACTTGTCTACGATGAAGATGATGATAGCGTGTTTGTTCGTGACTTTGTTATTCTTTGCGATTAGATATTGCATATATAATTAAAGATAATGAACAAGAAGAAAAGAAAGAGAAAAAGAGAGAAAAATAGAAAGAGAGGCAGGTAAGCCTTAAAATAATAATTAAACTTATATTGTGTGTAACTCGTCGACGATTAAGGGCCAGTTCCACAAACGTCGGTTAACTCTTAACCTCAGGTTAACTTATCCTTTGTTTTTTTCTAACGTCCCCCTTAGAAAGAGACGAAGAGTGAGTTAACCTAAGGTTAAGAGTTAACCGACGTTTGTGGAACTGGCCCTAAGTTGGTGATAACATGTTTCTTCGTAATGATTTTTCTCCGTGATTAGATGTGATGATAAAGTTAAAGATGACGAACAAGAGGTAAAGCAGGAGACAGAAAAAGAGAGGGAGGGAGAGAGAGAGAGAGAGAGAGAGAGAGAGAGGGAGAGGGAGGGAGGTAAGCTTTAAAATAATAATTAAACTTATACATATTGTACGTAATTCGTCGACGATGAAGATGGTGATAGCGTGTGTGTTCGTAATTTCTTCGTTCTCCATGATTGGATATGACAAAGTTAAAGATGACAACTAAAAGAAAAAGAATAAAAGTCGAGAGAGACAGAGAGAAAGAAAAAGAAAGAAACAGAGAGAACGAGAGAGAGAGAGAGAGAGAGAGAGAGAGAGAGAGGCGGGGCCGGAGAGTTAAGAATTCAATTTCGATATCAAAGAGATAAGAAGCATGTTAAAAATTTTGTATATAAAAATTGTACGTATTTTTTTCGAGGTTTTTAATTAATTATTAAAAGTGTATTTATATCGTTGCAAAAAACATAAAATTAATTTAAATAAAGATTTTTCTGTACAAAGTCATTTGAAAGTCATATTGTTATGTATATACCGTTGAATTTTTCTTAATATGTTATTATTAAAGAGCAATAGCGTTGCAAATGTTTTGTGTAATGATATAGAAAAAAAGCTAAATGGCGCGCGCGTAGCGCGCGCTTGTAATGTTCTAGTATTAAAAATTTGTTAAAGAGAATTAAGAAGCTATTACCACTTGGGTTGGAATAGGAAGACCCTTGAATAAGAACACAAAGATACCACTTAGGTTTTATTTTTTTTAAGTAATTGCACAACAATTATCTTTCAAAGCAATATACATATTCTCTTTGCAATTGGCGTAATCTAATTTAAAGATTTCATATCTTTTTTTGAAATACATGTTACTTGAGTTAAGTTAGGTAATATAATTTTGTGAAGAAGAAATTAAAGATTTTATATCTTTTTTTGAAATACATGTCACTTGAGTTGAGTTAGGTAATATAATTTTGTGAAGAAGAAATTGCACAACAATTATCTTTCAAAGCAATATACATATTCTCTTTGCAATTGGCGTAATTTAATTTAAAGATTTCATATTTTTTTTTGAAATACATGTCACTTAAGTTAAGTTAGGTAATATAATTTGGTGAAGGAGAAATTAAAGATTTTATATCTTTTTTTGAAATACATGTCACTTGAGTTGAGTTAGGTAATATAATTTTGTGAAGAAGAAATTAAAGATTTTATATCTTTTTTTGAAATATATGTCACTTGAGTTAAATTAAGTAATATAATTTTGTGAAAAATAAATAAAGCTACCACTTAGGTTGGATTTTTGAATTTGCAAAATACATTGCGTGTACTTGGCGCCTTTTTTTTATCTTTTTTAAAAAAGGTAATTTTGTACTGATATCACCCATTTTGTAGTGTTAAGCAAAGATCTGCAAAACATTTTTTTTTTTAATTATTCACCAAATTAGCAATAACAACAAATTAAATTTTTATTAAATTAGCAAATTAATAATTAGTTACAAAAAATTAATATTTACATAAAAATTAATAATATTTAAGTAAAAGTAAATTATATATTTCTCACAAAAATTAAAGAAACACTAAAATCTTTAAAAATAGGCAAAATTCAAGCAGCTGTAACTTTGTTATAAATGAACAAAATTTAAATTTAAAGCTTAAAACCTGAATTTTTACATTATTTTCATCCATTTGTATCATATCTACATGTTATTTAAAAAAATTTGGCAATTATACCGTTCAATAGAACAAAGTTTCAGCTTTAAGAATCTATTTTTTGAATTGCGATACGATGATTTCTAAGGGAATTATGAGCAATCAAAGTCAAAATCCTCATTTCTTATTCAATCCGCGATAAATCAGTAACAAAAAATCGTAGAAACATTTTTAAAAAAAGATTTTGCAAGGAAAACTTCAAGCTTTTACGTTAGAAAGTCGAAAATTTTCGCAGATTTTTTTTGTGCACTTGACAGGCCCACAAAGTGAGAAGAAAATTTTCTATTTTGTCTAGCTTGTAGTTTTCTATATGTAAAAATTACCAAACTCACAGAAACTAAAAAATAATAGTAACCTTTCGAAAGTAGAAATTTTGAGCTTTAAAATCCTTTTTTTAAATTTAAATTTTGTTCATTTTTAACAAAGTTACAGCTGCTTGAATTTTGTCTATTTTTAAAGATAAATTTATATAGTGTTCCTTTAATTTTTGTGAAAAGTGTAGATTACTTAAAAAATTGGTAATTTGTCAGAGAAAAATTTCTAGTTTGTGAAAGTTAGTAATTAGGTAAAAATGAATTAATTTCTTTTGTAAACTGGTAATTAGTAAAAATAAATTCTTTATTATTAAAATAATTAATAAATGGTTTATCAAAAATAAATTACTATCTATTTGAAAATTAATAATTAGTGGAAAATAATTATTAATTTTTTTAATAATAAATAAATAGTCAGATAAATTACTTATATTTTAAAAATTATTAATTGGTTAAATATAAATAATTTAATTATTTATATTATTTATATTAATTATTTATATTATTTATATTATTTATATTTATAAGCAGTTAAATGTGGTTTAAAAAAGGTAATTATGAAGGAGAAGGGCTTCCTCACCGAATTGGCTAAAATTTTAATTTTGTGTATTTTGGTGTGTAAAACATGAATCTATAAGTTAAAATTGTCGCTCTCAATTAGGAAAAAAGTTATTAAGTACTAAAATTGATAGTTGCGTGGTTAGAACAGGTTTTATTAACCGTTCCTGTTTCTTATCGATTTCGCCATTAACTCGGCTAATTGTTCTTCCACAGATTTTGGAATTTTCGCCTCGACATAACGTATCATCTACTATCTATAATATACGATGCTATATTTTTATTATCCATTTGTCAATTCAATTAGAAAAAAAATTAAAATTCTTTATTTGAAGCACTTGTGAGTTTTACAGAAATGTCTCTCGTTATGTCTTGTATCTTTATCATTATGATATCGTTCAAAATTGCTACTCTTAGAAAATGTATGGATAAGCTTGATAGGACTTGCTATTTTATCTACGAATATGCAATTAACAGATCCAAACAGTTAAGTGACAAGTATATCGACAAAGGTAAAGTCTTATTTGCTTGAATCAACATGCTACACGTATGTATATCACGTAAGTATGACAACAGAATGGAGATTATTGGAAACGATCGGAAAAGAATATAAAAGATAAATCGCGGATTTATTTATGAATATTCTATATTAAACATAATTAAAATAAAGAAAACTGCACTTTGTAATTTTTAATAATATATTATAAAATCTAATATGTATATATGTATATATGTTTGAACTATCATAAAACAGTCATTTCATATAACTATTAGCAAGATTTTGAATTTATGTTTACCATTTATTGGTTCATCAAATATACTTACATATAGAAATATTGTTAAAAATATGTACCACATTGTAAGCTTCTGTCGACCATTTACCTGCAAAGGAGTAACATCAAAGTATAATTACATATCCAAAGATAAATAATTTTGAGTAGAGATGTATATATCTAAAATCTACTTACACGTAGGAGTTGATAATAATCTCGTTGATTGGAATGTGGCTTGGATCAGTCAACTCGCGAAACTGTAATATAATAATAAATCGATTAGAATTTTCGGAAACATCACTTCATACGATTCTTTCACACGATGACGGTTAATGTTAATTTCCGATTACCTTATTATTATGTTTCGCGTGTTCTATACTTGTCGTCATGACGAAACATCTGACCGAGACATTGCGCTTCTTGGCTACCTGTATCTCTTTCTCGAAGCTGGATCGGGATTGGTATTGTCTATAACTATACTTTTTCCTTGATTCAAGTATTGTTGGACTGCGGCAATGCACTTCTGCCAGCTGCCTAAAGTGTCTCTGTTGACGTATCCGTATTCCTTCAGATAATTCTTTGCAAAATGCGATTTTCCGGAGTCTGGACTGCCGACCATAAGTACCACCTGTTAATGGATATCTATAAGCACGAGGAAAGAGCGGGCCTCTGTTCACATTTGACGTTCACGATGATATTCGTGTTATGCACGATGCTTCTGTCGAAATCGAAGAATTACATGCCGGAAAAGTTTTACTTAGGTATTTATCATTAACCCTCAGGGTACGGACTGGGTTAGCGTAACCCGAGCGAATTTTGAAAGTAGCGCCATTTCAAAGGAAGTGAATGGTGGGGGTCCGTACCGGGGGGGGGGGGGAAATCTTTGAGGTAGCTACTATGTGAGCGCCAAGGGGCAGCGTCAGTCTACGCTTGGTGCTCAAGTTATACGATTTTGAAAATTGAACTCGGGTAGTCTACACCCAGTCCGTACGGAACGTTACAAAATCCGTGTTTTTCAAAAAAAAAAAAAATTTTTGTTTTTCGAGTATTTGCTGCAGTAGAGTATTCTGGTATGTATAATTTACTATTTTTAATATACTTTTGTGCATTCTAACCTCAAAATGATGCTCTGTAGCATACCAGCATAACGTATCCGTGCATGCATGTTATTTCTCGAAGAGTTGTGCTACTCTTAGCATAACTCTTCGTACGATGCGTCGAATAACGATTTCTAATATTTATTTTTACGATTTATCATTGCAGAGTTTTTTTGTGAAAATGGCATCGCGTCGGAGAACTCGGAGTGTTGCAGCTCTCGAAAAATTATACAGAGAAACCGAGGATGAGAGTGTAACTGAAAACGTACTTGTACTTGTAAAACTTTTTACAAGTGCCTAAGATGTGACAAGGCTATGTGCAAAGAATATGTAGCGAAAATATGCTGTGAATGCGGAAACACCGTGTAATTCTCTTTTTTTTTAATTTTATACAATAAAAATTTTATTTAATAATCAATTTTTGTTATTTATTTATATTATACTAATCAACAACATCCAAAAGAACTATTTTTACTTTAAGATATTTTTTTTTTTTTTGCGTTATTACGATAAATCAAGCAAGTAACGTTATATCGCTATCGCAAAAAAAACAGGTATTTTCATAGTTCAAAAAAAATATACTTTTTGGAATGGATCAAAAAACGAATTCAGCCATTTTAAAGAACAACTTTTTAGCTTTTAAACGCGACTTATAAAATGTCGATATCTTTCTTTTTCATAAAGTTATGCAATTTAAAAAAAAATATGAATTTTTATGAAAATTTTTTGAGAATCGTTGACATTTTCAAATGTATCTTTGTTTAAACAAATAATGTAATAAATCTATCAACGCCATTGTATTTTTGAGAAAATTTCCGATCCAAAAAAAAAAAATTGTTTCAATTGACAAATTACAGCCCGATATACAGTCAATCAAAGTCGTCGAGTTAGGCTAACCCATGTCCGTACGGAACGTAACTTTTTTATAGTCCGTACCCTGAGGGTTAAAAGAATACTTTGTATAATTCTCTTTTATGTTATTTTTTTATTTTTTCTCATTAGATCATGGTACCAGAGGAACAAACACATTTTTCCAGAGAGTAGATGGGAACCTTTTGATCCAACGAAAAGTTACGACAAGTATACAGTGTCGGATAAAAATAGGAAGAAAGATAAAATCTGACAAACTTAGATTCAACGAATTGTCCAATTTCGTTTAAAGGATTCAGATTCAAAGGACTGTGTTCGAGATTACGTTATCACGTTGCGCCATCTCATCAGATGGCAGCATCGATCGGGTATCGACAGACCGGATCGACGCGGCAGCTTGCGCAAGCACGGGCGCGCTCATCGCGAACTTCTCCCTCGCGCCAGTGTGAAAACATGTCCGCGCTGTGATCAGACGTACGACGACCACGCTGTGCGTTTCGCTAGTAGAACTGTATTACAGTGCCCATTGCAGTGATTGAAGCTGCCGAGAAGCTTTACTAACGTGTGAAGAGACCGCTCATCAGCTCTGGTGCATCAACACGACTACTCAGGCTCACACGTGCGCGAGTGCCGACCGCCACGTGTCTCACCGGCTCACGGGCCACTCACCACACCAAGACAATTAATATAATTGATCTTGCTCATCTTCAAACATTCACAGACTTCTCAATTCTACACCGCTCACGGATTCTCAGGTCAGATTGTATCTTTTTGACGTATTAAAGACGGCTCAGACTGTGGTCTGAGTTACACAAAAAATAAAGGACTAATTCGTTAACACCCTCCACGCGCGTCCTTCTCATCCCGCTTCCATCGCCGGGAATTATCAGCGATTTCGCGAACAGACTGTAAATATTAATAACCAGATAAATAACTTTGTTTCATCGTACAATTGATTCATTATACAACAGATTGTAATATATATATTACAAATATATTACATATATATATATATATATTTATCAACCTTTATTGGCGAACGTTCAATGGTTATCTACTTTATTACATTGCAATATTTCTACGTTGTCTTTATTATAATCTTACATACTAACGCAATTATGATACTACAATTTTATAATACAACAAATTAAAAATTCATGTATCCTCCGATACCTGTAGTGTCACTTCTGTTATCCTTATCCAGGGTTTTATTTTATCAGCTGACAAAATGGTATTTAATTATGGTATTAATGGTATTTTTGAGTAAGACTATATCCAGGTATATCCGTTACAACATATCTATTCTTTCGCAACACACGTGCAATTTGATATGGGCCTTTAAATTTTAGAAATAATTTTTTATTTACACCCGGTTTATGTTGCAGAAACTTTAATTAAGATTAAATCACCCTCTTTATATTTTGTTGGTTCCCAGATAGCCAAGCATTCCTTGGCATAAAAAGAAAATAGTGTTTGGCATAAGTTTTCCTTCAGTTGTCATCATATTGCTATCACCGGACAACAGTAATTTCGTTTAGAGCAACTTAAAAGCATTATGCAGACAACGATTACCTTACGCAAACAAGCGGAAAGCTTGTAGTATACTTATTGCCATAAAAGTTGCCACAATCTGTTGGCAACCGTTTTGGTGGCAATAAAAGTCGGCAATCCAATAGGCAAAATCGGAAGCCGCTTTCCTCAATATTGAAGGCAACTTAGCAGAGCAGTTTTAAGCAGATTGACAGCAACCTGCGGGCAACTTGGCTATCTGGGTTTCTTATGTCGTTTATTATATTGATTTTTATTGTATTCTTGTACCGCACGATTAACTATTTTTGCTGTATCTCTAGCTTTATTACGTTCTTGATCAATATTTTTATCAATTGCAATCAACTCATCTATATGTCGTCGAAGATCTTTATCTGATTGGTTTTTTTATCATAACCTAAAAATACCATACTAGGCGTAGCATTTATTGACTTATCCTTTAGGAAAATTTACTTAAAGTTTTTTAAAGTTACTTAAAGTATTTTAAAGTATTATAAAGTATACTAGCCGTAATAATAGTATACTAATAGTATAATAGTAGACTAATAGTATACTGACAGCCGAGCGTAAAGTTTTCTTTAAGTTATTAACCTCAATAAAAACTTTATAAGCAAGTCGCAAATATACTTTAAATTTACTTTTAACAAACGTAATACTTATAAATATACTTTAACTTTACTTTTTATAAAGGTAATACTTAAAACTGATTTTAACTTATGCGTGTTGTTTCAACCAGTATACTTAAAAAGACAAGTCCCCTTTTTCACCACACTTGCACCACACGAGACATTAAGAAATATTATATCATATATCCAATTCAAAATTTTATTACTCTTTTTAAACTGAATTTGTTTCTTAAGATAATTTTTGGAAAATTATATTTTTGCGCTGGTTATGACATATGTAGACTATATATAACACTTACATCAAATTAAGAAGTAGTCTACCACGTAAGGCAGTTGGCTCACGATCCAGAGGTCCCGAGTTCGAATCCCACCAAGGTAAGTGTGTTTTTCAAATACGAGAAAATATTTATAATCATAGACTGCATCTTAAGAAACAAATTTAGTTATAAAATAGTAATAAAATTTCGAAATAAATATTTTTTTTTTATTTCGGATGAATATCGGAAATCAGTGTCCTCTAGTATTAAGAGGACTGCAATCTTAAGTCTAGTGTCTCATGGTTAAAGGATATTCCTCTAGATTTTAAAATATCTTCTTGAGACCGTATTTCAGAATAAAATCCTCTAAAATCAAGCGGGAGCCACTAAATGACAGAATATTTTTTTTGGGGTGATTAATAGTAATTGCATGAGTTAACTTAAAGTAACCTTTAAAGTATATTATAGAAATACTTAAAGTTTGGTTCGAAATCACTTCTAGTTTATCAATAGTTTATCAATAGTATATCAATAGTAATTTCTTTGGTAAACTTTCTAGTTTATTTTAAGTTTTTTAAAGTAAATTTTCCTAAGGGATGAAAGGTATTATTTAAAATATATTGTACTCTATCAAGTTTTCTAGCCCAATCACTTAAATTATCAATAATTTTAGATAATGTTGATTTCAAAAATCTATTTACATGCACGTTCTACCGCGCCATTTGCCCAAGGTGAGGCAACCACTGTCATTATATGTTTAATACCATTTTCTTGTACAAACTGAGCAAATAAATTCGAAGAAAACGCTGTTCCACGATCACTAATTATCCTTTCTGGACATCCAAATAAATTATTTAAAGCTGTAAGATGTGCCACAGTGTGATCCGAAGATACTGTCTTACACGGATATAACCAGACAAATTTAGTATATGCATCCACAACTATCAGAATATACTTATATTTTTCCGCAGTTTCTTCTAAAGGACCAAAATGATCCACATCGTATGCATCGTATGTATCGTCGTATGCATAGGAACAGGTACAATATCGCTAAGCTCCATTTCTCCTTCCGTTTTTCCTGCAGCTATTGTGTTACTAAGGCATTTTATACAGTTTTCTATATATTGTTTAACTCTTATCTTCATACAAGTGAACCAATAGTACTTGAGAATTCCCTGAATAGTTTTGTCAATGCCAACATGACCCATTTCATCGTGATGAATTCTAGTGACATTATTTACCATATTATCTGGAACAACAATTAATTGTTTATCTTGATAGTTTCTAAAAACCAAGCCATTAATTAGTGAAAAATACTTATTTTCCTTTATCTCTAGCTCTGATGCAATTTCCTTTAATTTAGGATCAGTCAATTGTTTATACATTATTTCATCTTCTACTGACATATTATTAACGATCATCACATTTCGACTTAGAGAATCCACATGTACCATCTTTTTAGATATACGATGTATTAAGTCATACTGATAATTTTGTAAAAATAAACTCCACCTCGCGATTCGTGGATTAATATTAATTTTTTTCATCGCCATAACCAGAGATTTACAATCCGTTACAATTCTAAATCTAATACCCTGCAAATATACATGGAATCGCTCTACTGCCTTTACTATTGCTAGAGTTTCTAACTCAAAGCTGTGATAATTTCTTTCGCAATCAGTTGTTGATTTACTAAAATACGCTATCGGACCAAAATATCCTTCGCTCTGTTTCTGCAACAGTATCGCACCAAAACCATGACTACTCGCGTCTGTATGAAGCTCCGTTTCTGCTCTTGGATTATAAATTCGCAAAACCGGCGGAGATACTAACTCCCTTTTTAACTGCTCCAATGCACTTTTGCAATTAGTATCAAAATCGAATTGAACTCCTTTCTTGAGTAAGTTTTGTAAAGGCTTTGTTTTCAATGCAAAATCTTTAATAAATCTACGGAAAAAATTACATAAGCCTTAAAATCCTTGAAGTTCTCTTACATTACTGGGTGTTGGATAATCTAATATTGCTTGAACATGTCTCTTACTCATTGTGATGCCATCTCGTGTTACCAAGTAACCAAGGTATTCTATTTCATGTTTCAAAAATGAACACTTTGATAAATTTAACTCCAAACTGTATTTTTTAAGAATGATTAGAACCTGTTTCAAAATATCTAAATTTTCTTGAATATCAACCGTAGCAATTAATAAATCATCGATATATACTAATAATTTTCCATTCCTGATTAAATCGTGGAATAAACTTAATATGCGCTTTTGGAATTCAGCCGGCGATTCAGAGAAACCAAAAGGTAGCCTTGTATACCCATACTGCCCATTGTGTGTTGCAAATGCGAAATATTTGGTGAAATCAGGATGTATTGCGATTTGATGAAATCCATCCCTTAAATCCAATTTAGTGAAATACCTCTTTCCATATAATTTATCCAATTGATCATCGGTAATAGGGAAAGGGTACTTCTGCGGGTAAATTCTTTGGTTTAAAGGTCGGAGATCCACACACATTCTCCTCTTCCCATCCCTTTTTGGCACTAATACAACACGAGCATAATATGGAGATATGCTAGGCTTTATAATACTCCGTTTAAGTAAATCATCAATAATATTATCCAACTCCCTCTTTTCAATCTCTGACATTCGTCTAGGCGCATATCGAAATAATGAGTTATACTTTAAATGAACTTTAGCACAATAATCATCTTTTACAGGTTCAATCCTCAAACTGTCCACCGATTCAAAAACATTTATCTTGTTTTTTCAAAGCAAAAGGCATGTCCTGTTCTAAATTGTTACTAATATCATATTTACTTGGCTTTTTCATAATATCAATATTAAGAATGGTGTGAATAAATTCTACAGTTTCTTTGTCAACTTCAAACTGGTAACTACCATTTTGATAAATTAATTTCAAATTTGCATTTTGGAAAAATTGTCTACCCAGTAATAAATCATACTTCATGGTGCAATCCTCTACTATCAGAAAATTTACATAAAACCAAAACACCTACTAATCGCTCTAGCATTATTTGATCCTGTATTTTTCCTAAAATACCTATTGCAGTATTGTTAACACCTTTTAATTGAATATTGCTACTGACTTTTAACAATTCTTTTCCAACATAATACTCATCATAGACTGATTTTCTCATTAGACAAACAAAACTACCTGTATCAATTAGCGCTTCTAATCTAATATTCGGAATTGTAATACTCTGTACCGAAATACACGATTTGTCCTTATTACCCGTGTTGATATCACTCACGAAGACCGTTGAATCCGTCAAGGACGATCTCACATTCTCCGTTCCCGACTCGATCACATGGTTAGTGCGTGTTCCCGCATTGGTTCCTCTTTTCGGACACGCCGGGCTGATATGGCCTTCCTCGCCGCAATGAAAACACACCGTCTTCCTTTGTCTGCAATCCCTCGAGATATACCCTGGTCGTTTACAAGTGAAACACGTCCTCTCCGTTGAGTCCTGTCATGCTGTATCGCTTGTATCTGCGTTGTTTCTATTTAGAAATCGGCTATGACCTCTAAACCTGTATCAACTCTTCTCGGCACAGCGGAATCCTCCGTTATTCGACGAACATGTTCAATAAAGTCTGGGATGTTCGATATCCACGTACTTAGTACCAATTTTCTTAAAGTTGGCTCCTTTACACCATCCGCCAATAATTCAATTTTTTCCCAGCAAACACCAAATAAGTAGCGAACAAAATGATCAAGAAAACAATGATGTCGGGAAAGAAAAAAAACAAGAAGAAAAAGAAAATTAATTTTATAAATTTTAGAAAATTGTTTAAAATTGAATATAATTTAATAAAAAACGTTAATAAATGTAATTTTATTTTAATAAATGTAATTTAATAATTTCTTGACCGTTCTAAATGTGACATGTTTGTTAAGATAGAAATTGGTTCCACTTTTTTTTCTAATTTTTCGGAAAATAATTGACCGAATCTCAAAGAATTTTTTTTATAAAAAATGATTATATACGATAATTATATACGAAACTAGTTTTAAATAATAATTGTCATTTTAACAGGATATTAATATGTTCTATGACACATAAGTAACAGATTGGTGACATAAGTGACAGAAAATGGAAGAATTTATTCACAGTAAGTAAAAAAATTTATTAAAATTAAAATTATAATTTATTAAATTATAATTTATTAAATTATAATTTATTAAATTATAATTTATTAAAATTATAATATAACTCAAACACACACACATGCGCGCACACACACACACACACACACACACACACACACACACACACACACACACACTCGCACGTGTTTGCGCTCATACATCGTTGAAGGTTAATTATTATAGTGAATTTAATTATAACGAAAAATACGTGTATAATTAAGAAACGTGTGTAACATTTTATTTCTTTTATGAATATTTCTTAATCAACTATTTCAAAAATATATGGTTTGCACAAAAGTTTTTCTTCTTCTGCGGCTATTTTCTCTTCCGCGTCCGGTCGTCGCGAAAAATCGTTTTCGCCCGGCTCTTTGCCATCTTTTCGCTGTAACATAAACATAAATTGATTGTAGAAATATTAACTTTACTTGTTGAAATATTAAATAGACAGACTGTATACCAAGTACGCGTGGAACGAGACCGGCCGTGACTCTTTTACGCGACGCGACGAGTTGCGAGTACCCGAGATTTTGAATTTTCAATAAATGACTGAACGGATATGCATTACTTAATTAACTTTGAAATAACACGATTAATTGATTGATGATTAATTGAGATTAATTGATTGTACTTACGTAATGTTCCTAGTGGCACCATTCTTGTTGTTGCCGTTGTTGTCGGTGCTGCTTGTGCCGCTGATGATGATGTTGCCGTTGTTGTCGCTGCTGCTTCTGCCGCTGATGATGATGTTGCCGTTGTTGTCGGTCCTGCCTGTGCCGCTGATGATGGTAGTGGTTGGCGTGCTGGTGGTGGTGGTGGTGGTGGTGGTGGTGGTGGTGGTGGCGGCGGCGGCGGCGGCGGCTGAGTTACTGCAGCGAGTTTCCGCCGTAATTTAGAAATCTCAGCCTCCATTTTAATTATTTTTGCATCTCTCTCTGAGATGTTGTCGTCATTATCAACGACATCAACCTATAACGTGAAAAACGTTAAATGTTATCTCGTTAAATGTTATAAATATAAATGTATACTTACATTCATCATATTGAAGCCAAATCGAGAGATGCGGAGACTTGTATTGGACAGGCCACTTCTTCTTCTTCGTATTTTTCGCGATAGTATTGTTTTCCACGGTTGCAATATGCACAACTTCCCTTCTTATAAAATCGATAGTACGTATTATCAATATATGATTATCGAACTAGGATTATCGACTGAAATATTTATGGTATTATCATCATCTATTTGGTTAATGGTCGTGGATGCGTAAATAAAACGATCGCGCGATCAAAGAGAATTAAAAAGGATAAGCAAATGAGCAAGTATTTCGATTTGGTAAGAATAAGGAATAAAAATCTTAGAATTAAAAATCAAACGTATGAATAAGGGGCATAAAGCCGTAACAAAGTGTTCGTGTCAGTTTCTGTGCATATATTTCTTCTATATTTTATATAAAATAATTCCATATAGTCTTGCAAACCTTAAACTGTATTTTTTTAAGGATATATTTTATGACATCGAATTTAGCAGAGTAATTGATGTCCTACAAGGACACGAAGATGTTGTGTCGTGTCTAGTGTAGAGTTCTACTCATCGAGTGATTATATCTGGATCGTGGGATTGCACTGCAAAAGTTTGGCATGAATACACTTTTGGGTCAAAAATTAAACCAGCGGAGTGTTTCATCGCGCAATTAGATCATAATTCTAAAGTAACTTGTATTAATATATCTTGGTAAAGTATCGCTTTTATATATGTTATTGTAGTGCAATAAATATATAAATTTTGAATAAATTCTTGTACTGATTACAGAGACGACAGTATGTTGGTATCTGGTACAGAAGATGGCGAATTGTGTTTATGGAGCATGAATAATTACAATTTACAATCTACTACTAAAGGTAAATATTTTTGTCTTTTCTTCAAGCTATCAATTGTAAAAAATTGCAACAAGATATAAATTTACGCAAGTTTTACATCTTTATTTATTTAATCATTTGTTATTGTGTGTTTGTGATATACAACCGTGTTTGTGTGCCTTAAGTTATGTAATATATATTGACCATATAAATGAGAACGATTATAGCATTATATTAAAAAATCTTATACAAAACTTGAATTCTCTGATAAATGTCAAAATGAGCAGATATTTTTCAAACAATTAACTAATAGTATCTATGTTTTATATGTTTCATATAAATTTATATACTACGTTTACGCGAGCGTTACTTCTGTAACTTCAATAATTCAATCGATTACGCGGAGTATTCGTAAATTCGTAGGTATATGAACCTTTAATTGCGTGTAAAGTTGGCTCTAATCAACCAAATTTTTCATATATTGGGTGTACAACTTAATTCGGTCCGTTTTTTTGCTTGAAAAACGCATTTATTTGAACGATAAAATGAATTAATACCTTATTCAAAGTACTGTCCATCGCTAGCCACTACTTTTTCCCATCTTTCTGGCAATTTATGGATTCCGTCGCGGAAGAAGCGTTCATCTTTTGAAGCCAAGAATGAATCGAGCCAATTTTTGATACCCTGTTCTGAAGTGAAGCGTATTCCAGTCAAAGCGTTCTGCATCGTTCGAAACAAATGGTAGTCGGAAGGGGCAAGGTCTGGGCTATAAGGCGGGTGAGCCAGAACTTCCCATCCGATATTTTCCAAATAGTTTTTAACCGGAACAGCAACATGAGGCCGAGCGTTGTCATGGTGAAAGATTATGGATTCGTGTCTGGTCACATATTCTGGACGTTTTTCGGCTATAGCTCGCTTTAAACGGATCAATTGTTGCCTGTAGAAGTCTCCCGTGATGGTTTGACCAGGTTTTAGCAGCTCATAGTGGATCACACTTTTCTGATCCCACCAAATACAGAGCATTACCTTGGCACCATGGATATTCGGCTTTGGCGTTGATGTTCCCGGTTGGCCGGGCTTTACATACGACTTTTTGCGTTTCGGGTTGTCATAGTGAATCCATTTTTCGTCCCCGGTAATGATTCGATGCAGAAAAGACTTCTTTTTGTACCGTTCAAGCAACATTTCGGACATGCAAAATCGTCGTTCGATATCTCTCGGTTTCAATTCATATGGGACCCAATTTCCTTGCTTTTGGATGTATCCCGCGGCTTTGAGTCGTTTCGAAATAGCTTGTTGAGTAACTTCCAATGTTTTTGCGAGCTCTTCTTGCGTTTGACACGAATCTTGATCAAGTAATGTTTTTAATTCTTCATCTTCAAACTTTTTCGGTTGACCCGAACGCTCTTTGTCTTCAACACTAAAATCACCACTTTTAAATCGTCGAAACCATTCTCTGCAAGATTTATCCGATGGTGCAGATTCACTATACACTTCCACCAGCATTCGATGCGCTTCAGCTGCACTTTTCTTCCAATTGAAACAGAAAATCAAAACTTCCCGCAAATGGTGCTTATTTGAAACGAAACTCGACATTTTCAACGCAGTAAAAATAAAACTTGTTGTGCAAAACTCAAAGGCTTGTAAATAATATTTGGTTGACAGATGTTGACACTTTACGATACAGCAAAAATCAGCTGTCGCCGTCAACCATTTATAGCACCTAGAGCCATCTTTTGAAAACGGACCGAACTAAGTTGTACACCCAATATTTATATTATATGAACTCCCCCGACGGGTCCCTACCTTGCCGAAGCCTCGGGGTGGGCGTGCGTGGTTTGCGGGACGCGGGGGACGACGAGACCGCTCGACGGACCCGGTGTTCTCGGGGGCTGCGGGTGGCCGCCCTTTCTTAAGGGCGCGCACGGGGATCACCCGCTCAGGGGTGTAGCCGGGCGCGCCCGACCAAAAGGAACCCCCCAAGCCAAGGTGTGAGCAACCGTGCTGATGGCTGTGTGGCGCAGGGGGTGCTGCGTCGCAAACGGTGCCTCCCGGAAACCGGGCGACCTCCGGGAGTAACCCCTTCGGGGGGAGCCAAGCCCTGGGCATTCGCGGCTCTGCCTGGGTGACATCGCGCGACCGCGGTACTCGTGGGAATCAAAATGTGTGCCAATAAAACCAAAGAGTATGAGGAAGTCCTCCAGGGCGTAGCTACCTTAGGGAGCGAGCGACCAGAGGATACTAGACCGGGCAGCTTGGGGAAGGAGCCGAATGAGGCCCAACCCCAAGATGGTCAAAACCGGAAGAGATACAGTGGAGCGGCACGCCGTCGCTACAAGAAACAGATGCAGACGGAGGGGAGAAGCGGTGCTGAAAAGCCCGCTCCAGAACCGAAATCTGCGCCTGCAGCAGTGCAGGAGACGAGGGAGCGAGTATCCGCTGGGTCGTGCAAACGGCTCAGATCGGAACAGAGCACACCCAGTCCTTCCAGCACTGCACAGCTGGGCAAAAGGCCTAAGATCGCTGTAGATCAGAGGACTTTTGCCAACATCCGGCCTAGTTAGGGTGGCCATGGTTCCCATGGAGTATCCCGAACGAAAACTGGACGACCAAGAGGCTGCTCTCTTGAAGGAAAAGGTGAGGGAAAGTATCCTTAGCATTGCGAGGGGTACTAAAGCTCCCACCTTCAAGGGCACCTCAGATAGGGACGGTGCAGAGTTATCTTTAACTGCACCGACCCAGAAACCGAAGGGTGGCTTCGAGGCCTAACTTCGGTAATAGATTTGAACGGGGTCCGGTTACGTGCGGTGCGACTTGATGAACTGCCTAGGCGGCATCGAGTTGTAGTGCACGTGGAGGACCCCAAGATGCCTGTCAAGGAAGCGATAGAGCTACTTGACAGGCAAAACGAGGGACTCCAAGCCGCGGACTGGGTAGTTGCGAGGGGCAGCGAGAGTAGGGATGCTACGAGCACCCACTTTGCTGCCCTTATTGGGGAGGGAGCGTTGAGGGCTCTTAAAGCGCTCAACTTCAAACCCTTCTGCGGATTCGGCCAGGCGACGATTAAGTTGCCTGGAAGTGATCGCGGAGGGGCAACAAGTAAGAAGGAGGACAAGACGGGTACTGCCTAAAAATGACAGACTCGAATATCCTCTTCATTCAAATCAACTTGCATCACAGCAAAAGCGCCTCGGCGGTACTAGCCAGGTGCGCAGCTGAGATGCACACAAAGCACTTATTCCTCATCCAGGAACCGTGGCTCATTAAGGGACACATTAGGGGTCTGGGTGAGTGTGGCAAATTATTCAAAGCCGACAATGCAGAACGACCAAGGGCCTGCATTGTGACAAAAGGACTAGACGCTTGTCTATTGCCACAATTCAGTGACGGCGACTTGGTCGCCGTAAAACTGAAACTTAAAATGGACAACGGGGGGGTCAGAGATCTGATAGTAGGGTTGTTTATATGCCCTACAATTCAGAAGAACTGCCTCCCCAGAGAAACATAGTAGAGTTAGTGGCTTATGCGAAGGAAAGAGGCCTAGAACTACTCTTGGGGTGCGACGCGAACTCACACCATCTGGTGTGGGGAAGCACCGACATAAACCCAAGAGGGGAAAGCCTACTTAACTTTGTTATGAACACTGACTTACAAATCCTGAATAGAGGAACGGAACCTACCTTCCTGGACTCTAGAAGACAGGAAGTGATAGATATCACACTGTGCACAAGGGGCGTGATGGACCTGGTGGTGGGATGGAGGGTCTCAAATGAACCTTCAGGTTCCGACCACAGACAGATCCGTTTCGACCTTGTGAGAGTACAAAAAGACGAACAATGGGGGAGAAACCCCAGGAAAACAAACTGGGAGGGCTTTAAAGCTGACTTAACTAGCCGGCTAAAAAATGCACCGACCAGATTTCACACAAAGGAGGACCTGGAGGCAGCATCAGACTTTATGAGTGATGCCATCAGGGAATCCTTTGAAATGAACTGCCCATTGAAACTAAAAAATGCTTCGGCCAGGGTCTCGCGGTGGAACAAGGAGCTATCGGGACTCAGGGCTGAGGTAAGAAGACTCTTCAATAGGGCCAAAAATGTAAATACGCCGGGAGCCTGGGAAAACTACAGGAACGCTCAGCGAAGCTACAAAAAGGCGATAGTCAATGCGAAAAAGATGGGGTGGAGAAACTTCTGCGAGGGAATCGAGAGTGCCCCAGAAGCATCCAGACTCTGCAAAATCCTCTGCAAGGAGAGTAACCCACAGTGGAGCTGCCTTAAGCTCCCTAGTGGGGAATTCACTGAAACAACTGAGGAGACTCTGAACCATCTTATGGAAGTTCACTTCCCGGGATTTCTGAAGTCTTCCTCAGCCATGGAAAGCCAAAAACAACCTAGGGCTACCTATAAGCCCAGAGCATGGGCGTTGGCAGCAAAAGTGGTCTACCCACAAGCAGTGGAGTGGGCGGTTCGCTCCTTTGAGCCTTATAAGGCTCCGGGACCGGACGGCATACACCCCATACTTCTACAGGAGCGGCTGAGAGCAATGATAGGCCCACTGACTAAAATTTTTAGGGCAAGCATTGCTCTAAGACATGTCCCTTAAGCATGGAGAGCCACCAAAGTGATATTTATACCTAAACCCGGCAGAAACGGGCATATCAAGGCTAAAGATTATAGACCTATCAGCCTAACATCCTTCCTATTGAAGACCCTGGAGAGACTGATTGATAGGTTTCTCAAGAACGGGCCATTAGCGGACCACCCTCTGGCCAGTGCTCAATATGCTTACAGGGAGGGCAGGTCCACAGAGACTGCCCTACATCACCTGATGGGCAAGATAGAGACGCAGCTAGAGGCGAAAGGATATGCTATTGGAACCTTCTTAGACATCGAAGGGGCTTTTAATAGCACCTCGAACACAGCTATTAGGGAAGCATTGATCAGACACGGAGTCCCGGAACCGCTAGTGGATTGGGTGGAGAATATGCTGGCGGGGAGGAACCTAACGGTCATGCACAACAACACTATAGTTAGTGGCAAACCAGGCAAGGGGTGCCCGCAGGGAGGGGTTCTATCCCCCTTGCTGTGGTGCCTCGTAGTCAATGATCTTTTAATGAAACTACAAAGAAAGGGCTTCCTGACCTATGGGTATGCGGATGACATAGCTATAGTGATCACAGGACCCTTTCTAAGCACTTTAAGGGATCGAATGAACGATGCCTTAAAAATCGTACAAAAGTGGTGCAAAGCCAAAGGTCTAATGGTCAATCCATCAAAAACCAGTATAATGGTCTTCACCAGGAAATACAAACCAGAACCTATTGAGCCTCTTAAGCTCTGGGGGAAGGTAATCCCGTTCACAACATCAGTTAAGTATTTGGGCCTGTTTATAGACACCAAACTCAGCTGGAAAGTACACCTTGCAGAAAGCAGGAAGAAATTCTACTCGTGCATGTGGATGTGTAGAAGAGCCATGAGCAAGTCTTGGGGCATCAGAGCTAGTATAGCCTTATGGCTATACAGAGCGGTGCTGTTGCCAAGGTTGCTCTATGCGTCTGTGATCTGGTGGCCCAGGACAAGAAAAGTGGAGGCAAAGAACCTTCTGAAAAGCCTACAAGGTAGTTACCTAAGGGCTGCAGTAGGGGCTATGAAGACCACACCCACGGAGGCGCTAGAAACTGCACTCTGTATGCCTCCACTAGATCTTGCCGTGGAACATGCAGCCAGGAGCACAGCATACAGATTAAAGTGTCAGGGAGAATGGAGGAACACAGGTCTGGGACACACAAGGCTCGACCTACTCTAGAAAAACCCTTTCACTCTAAAACAAGATAGAACCCTAAGGAAATACCAGTTGGTAAAACACTTCACGATACGTATACCAACTAGAAAAGAATGGACGGACCCGAAGGGAGTCAGGGATTCCAATGTGGATCTATGGTTCACTGACGGGTCAGGCATCAACAACCGCTTTGGAGCGGGATTCTATGGACCGAAGGATGACCACAGGGAAAGTATTCCTGTGGGAAGCCACTCAACAGTTTTTACAGCTGAGATACTGGCTATCCTGAAGTGCACGAAACACCTCCTAAGCAACAACACAAGGGGAAGAAAGATAAATATCTGCTCAGACAGCAGAGCAGCTATACTAGCGCTGGCAAAAACAACCACCAAATCAGCACTGGTTTGGGATTGCATGCTGGCGCTGGAGAGACTAAGTGGACTAAATAAAGTCACCTTAGTTTGGGTACCTGGGCATCAAGGAGTACCCGGAAACGAGACCGCAGACTTACTGGCTAAGAAGGGAGCAAGTGAAGCACCATCTGACCAGGTAGCGGGAATACCCTTTGCAGTAGGAAAGGAAATCATCAAAAGCTACCTGAAAAAGGAGCACTTGACCAGGTGGGAAAAATTAAAAACCTGCCGCCAGGCCAAGACCTTGATGAAAAACTGCAGACCAGGAAGAGCTAAAGAACTACTGGCGCTGAGCAAACAAAAACTGAGAGTGGCGGTGGGGCTGCTCACTGGCCACTCCGCCCTACTCAGAGCGCACCTATTCAACCTCGGACTCGCGGAACAAAAAGAGTGCCGCCTATGCGGGGACGAGAAAGAAGATAACGTGCATATACTGTGCCATTGTCCGGCACTTATATGCAAAAGATATAAAACCTGGGGACAAGTGTACCTAAGTCCCCAGGATCTGGAAAGTGCTAGGGTTATAGATCTAATAAACCTGGTACAAGGCTCAAGACTGACCTTAGAAACCTAGCAGGAAAAAGAGTGGGGAGGCACAAAGGATCAGTAAGATCTAGGTGCCGTCGGGGGCCCCAGTGGAACCACCCACTATTCTACTACTACTACTACTACTATATTATATGAAACATATGTTTTACTTTACTTTTCATTTTAGAATTATCTTATGTAAACTGAAAAATTATCAAAAGTGTAATACATTATTAAAATCTTGTTTATTGCAATTATACTTAAAGAAATAGGAAATTCTTGTAAAATTATATGTCAACAACTATATTACAGATTTTTAATTGTGATTTCAAAATTTGAAAAAGTTATAGCAAACACGGACATTTCTAAATAAATTCAAAAATTTTTTTAAAAAGAACTTTTTTACCGATTATCGCCAAATTCAATACCAACCTTCCTTAAATGATACTCTATCAATTAAAAAAAAATTCAGCCCGTTATCTCAAAATTTGCAAAAGTTATAGCAAACACAAACATTTCTAAAAAAATTCAAATTAAAAGAACCTCTTTACCGATCATCGCCAAATTCAATACCAACCTTCCTTGAACGATACTCTATCGATTAAAAAAAAAACAGCCCGATATCTCAATATTTGCGGAAGTTAGAGCAACCACGGACATTTTTAAAAAAATTCAAAATTTTTTTAAAAAAGAACCTCTTTACCGATCATCGCCAAATTCAATACCAACCTTCCTTGAATGATACTCTATCGATTAAAAAAAAACAGCCCGATATCTCAATATTTGCGGAAGTTAGAGCAACCACAACATCAAATGTGCACATACACACACACACACACACACACATACACACACGCATACGGACTTTTTTTTTAGGCGATATTTCGACGTTTTACAACAATCTGAACATATTGGCAGAAAAAACTCAAAAACCAATCTCTTCGTTGGTTTCTTCCACCCCTGTTTCATATATAACTTTTTTAAATTTGGTTGACTAAACCCAACTTAAACGCAATTGAAGGTTCATATACAAAATTCACGAAAACAAAGCTTCCTCTATGAGGAAGCAATATAATTGATATATAACCTGGGAGTAACAGATTATATAACAGGTGTTATACTGGAGTTGTATAACAGTTATATAACTTTACATTATTACTATAATATAACTAGGTTATAAAACTATTACGTTGCACCGTTATTTATATGTTATAATAAATGCACATTAATACAACTGTAATATATGCGTGTTATACAACAACGGTTGCGTTGATATTATATAAATATTATATAACATAATTTCAATTACCGCCGGAATTATATAACCTCGATAGCATGCGCCATAGCGGCGCACGCAAGTTCGCGGTCTCTCCGCTTCTGCTAGTGCCATCGTGCCACGATCGTGACGATACATTTAGAAGACCGCGCCCGTCCGTGGGAAATCGTGAACCGCGTTCGCGGGTGTCTCGTGTGCGCGACGGCCCGTCGCTCGTGAAAGGACGCGACGCCGGCGAGAGACGGTCGAGGACGTGCCTTTGATTCGCCCTCGTACGAGAGATAACTTGATCGAGCTATTATAGGTTAGAACACGTGTGCACATTAGGAGGTACTTTCCGTTTCACGCACGATGCGCATAATGCATTATTTATCCTTGTTATTCATCAAGTGTTAATAAACAAGGATAAATGATGCATTATGCGCATCATGCGTGAAACGGAAAATACCCTAAGGGTCGGTCTACAATCAGTCGTACAGTTGTATGTCGGAGGGTATTTTCCGTTTCACGCACGATGCGCATAATGCATCATTTATCCTTGTTTATTAAAGCGGGGAGCACACACTTCTGCACAACGCATATTGCGTAAGCATAAGAAAATTGATTGGTCCATACACATGTGCATAAGGAAATAGACCAATCAGTTTTCTTATGCTTACGCATTATGCGTTGTGCAGAAGTGTGTGCTCTCCGCTTAACACTCGATGAATAACAAGGATAAATTATGCATTATGCGCATCGTGCGTGAAACGGAAAATTTTCTCCGACATACGACTGATTGTAAACCGGCCCTAAGTCTCTTTCCGCTTCCGCAGCTTCCGTTAGTGCCATCGTGCCGTGCCACGATTGCGACGATATACATTTGGAAGACCGCGCCCGTCCGTGGGAAATGGTGATCGTGAACCGCGTTCGCGGGTGTCTCGTGCGTGCGACGGCCCGGCGCTCGTGAAAAGACTCGACGCCAGCGAGAGACGGTCGAGGCGAAGACGTCGCTTTGATTCGCCCTCGTACAAGAAATAACCTGTGCGTGCGTGCGTGCGTGCGTGCGTGCGTGCGTGCGTGCGTGCGTGCGTGCGTGCGTGCGTGCGTGCGTGCGTGCGTGCGTGCGTGCGTGCGTGCGTGCGTGCGTGCGTGCGTGCGTGCGTGCGTGCGTGCGTGCGTGCGTGCGTGCGTGCGTGCGTGCGTGCGTGCGTGCGTGCGTGCGTGCGTGCGTGCGTGCGTGCGTGCGTGCGTGCGTGCGTGCGTGCGTGCGTGCGTGCGTGCGTGCGTGCGTGCGTGCGTGCGTGCGTGCGTGCGTGCGTGCGTGCGTGCGTGCGTGCGTGCGTGCGTGCGTGCGTGCGTGCGTGCGTGCGTGCGTGCGTGCGTGCGTGCGTGCGTGCGTGCGTGCGTGCGTGCGTGCGTGCGTGCGTGCGTGCGTGCGTGCGTGCGTGCGTGCGTGCGTGCGTGCGTGCGTGCGTGCGTGCGTGCGTGCGTGCGTGCGTGCGTGCGTGCGTGCGTGCGTGCGTGCGTGCGTGCGTGCGTGCGTGCGTGCGTGCGTGCGTGCGTGCGTGCGTGCGTGCGTGCGTGCGTGCGTGCGTGCGTGCGTGCGTGCGTGCGTGCGTGC